>NC_057795.1:196800516-196814535 GCF_018294505.1 Triticum aestivum
GACGCCACGCGCCTCCCCGACCCCCCTCTCACTTCCCCTCTCCCTCTGGACCGCTCCCCCTCCTCTGGCTCTCTCTTTCCCTCTCTTCCCTGTGATCCCCGAGCGCAGCCGTCGCCGCCGTTCGCCATAGCCGCAGCCACCAGCCCTCCCTCGCCCCTCCGCCAGTTCCAGAAGCTCCGCCGCTGACCTCTACACCGTCCCCGCCAAGCCACACGAGCGGACGCGCCCTGCAGCGGCTTTCCCGACCTCTTCTTCAAGCTTCGGCCGCCGAGATCGCTGGCGACCGTGTGCCCTCCTAGACGCCTCCCTGAGCTCCCCGAAGCCACCGTCGCAACCCCCGTGAGCTCCTCTCCGTTTCCCCTCTGACCCCCTGCTCGTTCTCGTGCCGTAGCTGCCGTCCCCGCAAGCACCGAGCTCCGGCCATCGCCATGGCCGGCAAACCTCGCGCCCCGGGGCTCTTCCGCTCGCTCCAGTAGCTCCCGCGTGCTCTCCAGGTCCCCAGGGTCCTGATGCGCTCCTCTGCTCTCTGGCTAACGCGCTGCAGCCACCGCGTCGTGCTGGCCCGAGCTCCGGCCGCCGCCAAAGCCTTCGTGGTCGTCGTTCCCGGCCACCCTAGCATCGCCTGAGGCCACCAATCGACGCGCCTCCTTGCTCCGGTTCCAACGCGCCCAGCCGCGCGAGCTCCCGTCGCCGGAGTTGGCCGGACGGTCAACGCCGCCGCGTCCTGGTTACGCCGGCGATTAGCCGCCGGTGATAGCAGCTGTTAGGAGTTAATCACCCCACTAACTAAGCCTGATGTCACTGACACCTAGGCCCCACCTGCTAATTAATCATAGATTAGTTTCTGTTTAGTTTTTAACTAATCCTAGTGGGCCCACGCATCAGCGTTGACCATGCTGACGTGGCCATTGACTGGGTCCACATGTCAGTGACCCTAACTGGCACTGAGACACTGACGTATGGGCCCCACACATCAGGTTTGACCCGAGCCAGCCCAGTTGACTCTGCTGACGTCACAGTGACGTGGTGCTGACGTCATAATTCATTTCTGGATTTATTATTATTCAAGAATTTCAGAAAATGCCTAAAACTTCTAAAATTCATAGAAATTCAACCGTAACTCCAAATTAAATAAATTATATATGAAAAATTATCAGAAAAATTCAAGGAATCCATCTGTACCATTTTCATGCATGTTAGAACAACTTATAGCTGCTGTTTAGCACAAATCAATTAAATGGCATTTGAATAATCACATATGGAGTTTGAATTTGAATCTTGTATTCAAACCAACTTCATTTAATCTGTTGCTAGTTGCATTAGCTCAAAACACATTCATATTGCCATGTCATGAGCATGCATCATATTGTGCATTGCATTGATTGTATTTCTTCTTTGTTGCCGGTATCTGTTCCCTCCCGGTAGAGGATGTTCCGACGTTGTGATTGTTGACACTGATGAAGACTCAATGTTATCTTCAGAAGTGCCAGACAAGCAAAACCCCCTTGTTCATTCCGATACAATCCCACTCTCTCGCTCCTGCTCTCTTTTACTGCATTAGGACAACAACGATTCATCTGTTACCTGCTGCGGTAGCTGAACCCCTTTATCCTTTGCATGACCTGTCATTGCCACAGTAAATAGATGAAATCCACTAGCATGAGTAGGAGTTGTTTGAGCCCTGTTGTGCCTACTCATTCATGCTTGTTTGTCATGCCTGCTACTGCTTAGAGTTGAGTCAGGTCTGATTCATCGGGGATGAATCAGAGGTGTGTGAACATGTCCTACTGTGTGTGAACTAAGTGTGTGAACACGATTTGGTAAAAGGTGTCGGTGAGAGGCCATGTAGGAGTACATGGTGGGTTGTCTCATTGAAGCCGTCCTCAGGAACTGAGTTCTGTGTTTGTGATCCATGATTCAGCTACTACCATGCATTGGGCCCTGAAATATGACCCCGCTCGACTTCTTATTCACCCTTGTCCTCTGTCCAGGAGTTGCAAGTAGTTTCTGGTGTTTGTAGTATGCTGGAGGCCGTGGACAGCGCTGACCGTAGGGGTGGGCTGTGATGCGGTAGGCACGTGGCCGGGTAAACCGGGCGCCCTTTTGGTGTCACGGAACCCTGTTCACATCGTTTGGGGCTGTGAGCGAAACTCCGGCCGGATCTCCTCATGGATGGAACCCGAATAGGCGATAAACCTGGACTAGAGACTTGAGTGTTTAGGTAGGTCATGGTCTACACCCACGTCGGCTTTCGCTTGAAGTCTGCCGAGCACATGTCGTGTGCAGACGCTAAGTGGTGGAAACATGTATGAAGAAGTACACCCCTGCAGGGTTAACATTATCTATTCGAATAGCCGTGTCCGCGGAAAAGGACTTCTGGGTTGCTTATATCAGTTCATAGACAAGTGAAAGTGGATACTCTAAAATACGCAAGATAAGCGTGAGTGCTATGGATGGCGCTCTCGTAGGGAGACGGGAGTGGATCCATATTGGTGTATTGATATGGGGAATATGTGGACTCGTGTGCGCCACCTCAAAAGAGTTACTTGCAGTCGTAGTTCAGGATAGCCACCGAGTCAAAGCTGGCTTGCTGCAGTTAAACCCCACCATCCCCTTTGTTGATAATGATGCATATGTAGATAGTTCTGATGTAAGTCTTGCTGGGTACATTTGTACTCACGTTTGCCTATTTATGTTTTTGCAGAGAGACTTGGGTCTCACTAGTAGTTTCGCATGGACTTCGACGTTTAGCTTGTTACCTCAGCTACGATCTTGTGCCCTCGACAGGATCTGGTAGATAGTCAGGCTTCTCAGCCTTTTTCATTTTTAGTTGTCTGTACTCAGACATGATAGCTTCCGCTTGTGCTTTGATTTGTATGCTCTGAATGTTGGGTCGTGAGACCCCTGTTTGTAATATCTCGCTCCTCGGAGCCTATTGATAAATTACTTGAGTCGTAGAGTCATGTTGTGATGCCATGTTGTATTTGCACATATCGAGCATATTGTGTGTATGTTATTGAAATGCTTGGTATGTGTGGGATCTGACCATCTAGTTGTTTATCTTTAGTAGCCTCTCTTACGGGGAAATGTCTCCTAGTGTTTCCACCGAGCCATGGTAGCTTGCTACTGCTCCGGAACACTTAGGCTGGCCGGCATGTGTCCTTCTTCGTTCCTGTGTCTGTCCCTTCGGGGAAATGTCACGCGATGAATACCGGAGTCCTGTTAGCCCGCTACAGCCCGGTTCACCGGAGTCCTGCTAGCCCAGTGCTACAGCCTGGATTCACTCGCTGATGACCGACACGTTCGATGCTGGGTCATGGATGCCTGTCCCTGTAAGTCTGTGCCACTTTGGGTTTACGACTAGCCATGTCAGCCCGGGCTCCTTATCATGTGGATGCTAGTGACACTATCATATACGTGTGCCAAAAGGCGCAAACGGTCCCGGGCAAAGGTAAGGTGACACCCGTGGGAATACCGTGCGTGAGGCCGCAAAGTGATATGAGGTGTTACATGCTAGATCGATGTGGCATTGAGTCGGGGTCCTGACAGAGCATCCAGGTTCCGCTATTGGTTATTGACCGGAAACGTGTCTCGGTCATGTCTACATAGTTCTCGAACCCGTAGGGTCCGCACGCTTAAGGTTTCGATGACAGTTTTATTATGAGTTTATGAGTTTTGATGTACCGAAGGAGTTCGGAGTCCCGGATGAGACCGGGGACATGACGAGGAGTCTCAAAATGGTCGAGACGTAAAGATCAATATATTGGACGACTATATTCGGACATCGGAAAGGTTCCGAGTGATTCGGGTATTTTTCGGAGTACCGGAGAGTTACGGGAATACGTATTGGGCCTTATTGGGCCATACGGGAAAGAAGGAAAAGGGCCTCAAGGGTGGCCGCGCCCCTCCCATTGGTCTAGTCCGAATTGTACTAGGGAAGGGGGGCGCCCCCTTCCTTCCTTCTCCTTTTCCCTTCCTCTTTTTCTATTCCATATGGGAAGTGGAATCCTACTAGGACTAGGGAGTCCTAGTAGGACTCCACACTTGGCGCGCCCCCTCCTAGGGCCGGCCTCCTCCCCCCTTGCTCCTTTATATACGGGGGCAGGGGGCACCCCATGACACACAAGTTGATCTTCGTGATCGTTCCTAAGCCGTGTGCGGTGCCCCCCTCCACCATATTCCACCCCGGTCATATCGTTGCGGTGCTTAGGCGAAGCCCTGCGTCGGTAGAACATCATCATCGTTACCACGCCGTCGTGCTGACGAAACTCATCCCCGAAACTTTGCTGGATCGGAGTCCGGGGATCGTCATCGAGCTGAACGTGTGCTGAACTCGGAGGTGCTGTACGTTCAGTGCTTGGATCGGTTGGATCGTGAAGATGTACGACTACATCAACCGCGTTGTCATAACGCTTCCGCTTACGGTCTACGAGGGTACGTGGACAATACTCTCCCCTCTCATTGCTATGCATCACCATGATCTTGCGTGTGCGTAGGAATTTTTTTGAAATTACTACGTTCCCCAACAGTGGCATCTGAGCCAGGTTTTATGCGTAGATGTTATATGCACGAGTAGAACACAAGTGAGTTGTGGGCGATACAAGTCATACTGCTTACCAGCATGTCATACTTTCATTCGGCGGTATTGTTGGATGAAGCGGCCCGGACCGACATTACGCGTACGCTTACGCGAGCCTGGTTTTACCGCCGTGCTTTGCACACAGGTGACTAGCGGGTGTCAGTTTCTCCAACTTTAGTTGAACCGAGTGTGGCTATGCCCGGTCCTTGCGAAGGTTAAAACAGCACCAACTTGACGAACCATCGTTGTGGTTTTGATGCGTAGGTAAGAACGGTTCTTGCTCAGCCCGTAGCAGCCAGGTAAAACTTGCAACAACAAAGTAGAGGACGTCTAACTTGTTTTTGCAGGGCATGTTGTGATGTGATATGGTCAAGACGTGATGAGATATAAGTTGTTGTATGAGATGATCATGTTTTGTTGAAGTTATCGGCAACTGGCAGAAGTCCTATGGTTGTCTCTTTGTTGCATAAGATGCAAGTGCCAAATAATTGCTTTACTTTATCACTATACGATAGCAATAGTTGCAAGAGCAATAGTTGGCGAGACGACCATGTGACGACACATTGATATAGATCAAGATGATGAAGATCATGGTGTCATGCCGATGACGATAGAGATCATGACAGTACTTTGGAGATGGAGATCAAAGGCGCAAGATGATCATGGCCATATCATGTCACATATTTTGATTGCATATGATGTGTATATTTTATACATCTTATTTTGCTTAGTTTGACGGTAGCATTTTAAGATGATCTCTCACTAATTATAAAGAAGTGTTTTCCCTGAGTATGCACCGTTGTGAAAGTTCTTCGTGCTGAGACACCACGTGATGATCAGGTGTGATAGGCTCTACGTTCAAATACAACGGATGCAAAACAGTTGCACACGCGGAATACTTAGGTTAAACTTGACGAGCCTAGCATATAACAGATATGGCCTCGGAACACGAAGACCGAAAGGTCGAGTGTGAATCATATAGTAGATATGATCAACATATTTATGTTCACCGTTGAAACTACTCCATCTCACGTGATGATCGGACATGGTGTAGTTGATATGGATCACGTAATCACTTAGAGGATTAGAGGGATGTCTATCTAAGTGGGAGTTCTTTAGTAATATGATTAATTGAACTTAAATTTATCATGAACTTAGTCCTGGTAGTATTTTGCAAATTATGTTGTAGATCAATAGCTTGCATTGTTGCTTTCATATGTTTATTTTGATATGTTCCTAGAGAAAATTGTGTTGAAACATGTTAGTAGCAATGATGTGGATTGGATCCGTGATCTGAGGTTTATCCTCATTGCTGCACAAAAGAATTATGTCCTTAATGCACCGCTAGGTGACAGACCTATTGCAGGAGCAAATGCAGACGTTATGAATGTTTGGCTAGCTCAATATGATGACTACTTGATAGTTTAGTGCACCATGCTTAACGGCTTAGAATCGGGACTTCAAGGACGTTTTGAACGTCATGGACCATATGAGATGTTCTAGAAATTGAAGTTGATATTTCAAGCAAATACCAGAGTTGAGAGATATGAAGTCTCCAACAAGTTCTATAGCTAAAAGATGGAGGAGAATCGCTCAACTAGTGAGCATGTGCTCAGATTGTCTGTGTACTTCAATCGCTTGAATCAAGTGGGAGTTAATCTTCCAGATAAGATAGTGATTGAAAGAATTCTCAAGTCACCATCACTAAGTTACTAGAACTTCGTGATGAACTATAGTATGCAAGGGATGACGAAAACGATTCCCGAGCTCTTCGTGATGTTGAAATCGACGAAGGTAGAAATCAAGAAAGAGCATCAAGTGTTAATGATTGACAAGACCACTAGTTTCAAGAAAAGGGCAAAGGGAAAGAAAGGGAAACTTCAAGTAGAATGGCAAACAAGTTGTCACTCCCGTGAAGAAGACCAAAGCTGGACCAAAGCCTGAAACTGAGTGCTTACACTGCAAAGGAAATGGTCACTGGAAGCGGAAATGCCCTGAATATTTGGTGGATAAGAAGGATGGCAAAGTGAACAAGGGTATATTTGATATACAGGTTATTGATGTATGCCTTACTAGTGTTTATAGTAGCCCCTGAGTATTTGATACTTGTTCGGTTGCTAATATTAGTAACTCGAAACAGGAGTTACATAATAAACAGAGACTAGTTGAGGGTGCAGTGACGATGAGTGTTGGAAGTAGTTCCAAGATTGATATGATCATCATCGCACACTCCCTATACTTTCGGGATTAGTGTTAAACCTAAATAAATGTTATTTGGCGTTTGCGTTGAACATGAATATGATTTGATCATGTTTATTGCGATACGGTTATTCATTTAAAGTCAAAGAATAATTGTTGTTCTGTTTACATGAATAAAACCTTCAATGGTTATACACCCAATGAAAATTGTTTGTTGGATCTCGATCGTAGTGATACACATATTCATAATATTGATGCAGAAAGATGCAAAGTTAATAATGATAGTGCAACTTATTTATGGCACTGCCGTTTGGGTCATATTGGTGTAAAGCGCATGAAGAAACTCCATAAAGATGGATTTTTGGAATCACTTGGTTATGAATCATTTGATGCTTGCGAACCGTGCCTTTTGGGCAAGATGACTAAAACTCCGTTCTCCGGAACAATGGAACAAGCTACTGACTTATTGGAAATAATACATACCGATGTACGCGATCCAATGAGTGTTGATGCTCGTGGCAAGTATCGTTATTTTCTGACCTTCACAAAATGATTTGAGCAGATATGGGTATATCTACTTGATGAAACATAAGTCTGAAATAATTGAAAGGTTCAAAGAATTTCAGAGTGAAGTGGAAAAATCATCGTAACAAGAAAATAAAGTTTCTGCGATCTGATCACGAAGACGAATATTTGAATTACGAGTTTGGTCTTCATTTGAAACAATGTGAAATAGTTTCACAACTCACGCCACCTGGAACACTACAATGTAATGGTGTGTCCGAACGTCGTAATCGTACTTTACTAGATATGGTGCAATCTATGATGTCTCTTATCGGTTTACCACTATCGTTTTGGGGTTATACATTAGAGACAGCTGCATTCACGTTTAATAGTTCACCATCTAAATCCGTTGAGACGACACCATATGAACTGTGGTTTAGCAAGAAACCCAAGTTGTCGTTTCTTAAAGTTTGGGGCTGCGATGCTTATGTGAAAAAGTTTCATCCTGATAAGCTCAAACCCAAATCGGTGAAATGCATCTTCATAGAATACCCAAAGGAAATTGTTGGGTACACCTTCTATCACAGATCCGAAGGCAAGATATTCGTTGCTTAAAATGGATCCTTTCTAGAGAAGGAGTTTCTCTCGAAAGAAGTGAGTGGGAGGAAAGTAGAACTTGATGAGGTAACTGTACCTTCTCCTGAATTGGAAAATAGTTCATCACTGAAATCAGTTCCAGTGATTCCTACACCAATTAGTGAGGAAGCTAATGATGATGATCATGAAACTTCAGATCAAGTTACTACAGAACCTCGTAGGTCTTCCAGAGTAAGATCCGCACCAGAGTGGTACGGTAATCCTATTCTGGAATTCATGTTACTTGACCATGGCGAACCTACGAACTATGAGGAAGCGATGATGAGCCCAGATTCCGCAAAATGGCTGGAGGCCATGAAATCTGAGATAGGATCCATGTATGAGAACAAAGTGTGGACTTTGGTGGACTTGCCCGATGATCGGCAAACCATAAGAAATAAATGGATCTTCAAGAGGAAGACGAACGTTGATAGTAGTGTTACTATCTACAAAGCTTGACTTGTCGCAAAAAGGTTTTTGACAAGTTCAAGGTGTTGACTACAGTGAGATTTTCTCAACTGTAGCGATGCTTAAGTCTGTCCGAATCATGTTAGCAATTGCCACATTTTATGAAATCTGGCAAATGGATGTCAAAACTGCATTCCTTAATGGTTTTCTTAAAGAAGAGTTGTATATGATGCAACCAGAAGGTTTTGTCAATCCTAAAGGTGCTAACAAAATGTGCATGCTCCAGCGATCCATCTATGGACTGGTGCAAGCATCTCGGAGTTGGAATATACGCTTTGATGAGTTGATAAAAGCATATAGTTTTGTACAGACTTACGGTGAAGCCTGTATTTACAAGAAAGTGAGTGGGAGCACTACAGCATTTCTGATAAGTATATGTGAATCACATATTGTTGATAGGAAATAATGTAGAATTATTCTACAAAGCATAAAGGAGTGGTTGAAAGGAGTTCTTTAAAAGAAAGACCTCAGTAAAGCTACTTACATATTGAGCATCAAGATCTATTGAGATAGATCAAGACGGTTGATAAGATTTTCAATGAGTACATACCTTGACAAGATTTTGAAGTAGTTCAATATGGAATAGTCAAAGAAAGAGTTCTTGCGTGTGTTGCAAAGGTATGAAATTGAGTAAGACTCAAATCCCGACCACGGCAGAAAATAGAAAGAGAATGAAAGTCATTCCCTATGCATCAGTCATAGGTTCTATAAAAGTATGCCATGCTATGGTCTAGACCTATTGTATACTCTGCCCTGGTTTGGCAAGGGAGTACAATAGTGATCTAGGAGTAGATCACTGGACATTGGTCAAAATTATCCTTAGTGGAATAAGGATATGTTTCTCGATTATGGAGGTGACAAAAGGTTCGTCGTAAAGGGTTACGTCAATACAAGTTTTGGCACTGATCCAGATGACTCTAAGTCTCGATCTGGATACATATTGAAAGTGGGAGCAATCAGCTTGAGTAGCTTCGTGAAGAGCATTGTAGACATAGAATATTTGCAAAATACATACGGCTCTGAATTAATGTGACAGACCCGTTGACCAAGCTTCTCTCACGAGCAAAACATGATCACACCTTAGTACTCTTTGGGTGTTAATCACATAGCGATGTGAACTAGATTATTGACTCTAGTAAACCCTTTGGGTGTTGGTCACATGACAATGTGAACTATGGGTGTTAATCATATACAGATATGAATATTGGTGTTAAATCACATGGCGATGTGAACTAGATTATTGACTCTAGTGCAAGTAGGAGACTGAAGGAAATATGCCCTAGAGGCAATAATAAAGTTATTATTTATTTCCTTATTTCATGATAAATGTTTATTATTCATGCTAGAATTGTATTAACCGAAAACATAATACATGTGTGAATACATAGACAAACATAGTGTCACTAGTATGCCTCTACTTGACTAGCTCGTTAATCAAAGATGGTTAAGTTTCCTAACCATAGACATGAGTTGTCATTTGATTAATGGGATCACATCATTAGGAGAATGATGTGATTAACTTGACCCATTCCGTTAGCTTAGCACTTGATCGTTTAGTATGTTGCTATTGCTTTCTTCATGACTTATACATGTTCCTATGACTATGAGATTATGCAACTCCCGTTTACCGGAGGAACACTTTGTGTGCTACCAAACGTCACAACGTAACTGGGTGATTATAAAGGAGCTCTACAGGTGTCTCCGAAGGTACATGTTGGGTTGGCGTATTTCGAGATTAGGATTTGTCACTCCGATTGTCGGGTATTTTTCGGAGTACCGGAGAGTTATGGGAATACGTATTGGGCCTTATTGGGCCATACGGGAAAGAAGGAAAAGGGCCTCAAGGGTGGCCGCACCCCTCCCCTTGGTCTGGTCCGAATTGGACTAGGGAAGGGGGGCGCCCCCTTCCTTCCTTCTCCTTTTCCCTTCCTCTTTTTCTATTCCATATGGGAAGTGGAATCCTACTAGGACTAGGGAGTCCTAGTAGGACTCCACACTTGGCGCGCCCCCTCCTAGGCCCGGCCTCCTCCCCCCTTGCTCCTTTATATACGGGGGCAGGGGGCACCCCATGACACACAAGTTGATCTTCGTGATCGTTCCTAAGCCGTGTGCGGTGTCCCCCTCCACCATATTTCACCTCGGTCATATCGTTGCGGTGCTTAGGCGAAGCCCTGCGTCGGTAGAACATCATCATTGTCACCACGCCGTCATGCTGACGAAACTCATCCCCGACACTTTGCTGGATCGGAGTCCGGGGATCGTCATCGAGCTAAACCTGTGCTGAACTCAGAGGTGCCATACGTTCGGTGCTTGGATCGGTCGGATCGTGAAGACGTACGACTACATCAACCGCGTTGTCATGACGCTTCCGCTTACGGTCTACAAGGGTACGTGGACAATACTCTCCCCTCTCGTTGCTATGCATCACCATGATCTTGCGTGTGCGTAGGCAATTTTTTGAAATTACTACGTTCCCCAACATCGGCGCCATCCAGGTCCCGAGGAGAGGAGGTCGATGGAAGGGTCCCACTGTCCATCGCCGCCGGGTCCAGCGAATCCTCTGAAGATAAGGACCGTTCGAGGGTGGACCGAGCCGGACTGCAAATGCATAACTTAGCACATTAAAACAATGAAGCAAAGAGGCCGGATATACAAAACATGTCTGGACACTTATGATTTGGCCAGGGTCTTCTCCCTAGGCTCCCACTCCTAGCTGTTGTCGGTGGCCGCTGCGGAGCGGTCTGTAAGGGAAGCTTTCCCCTTCTTGGACGCCTCGGCCTCCAGATGCGTGGAGGTCGTCCTCTTCTTTCTCCCCCCTACAAGGGGAATGGATTTCTTATTCTTCCTCCTCCTCTTCCTCGTCGTTTTCGGCAACGGAGGAGTGAGTCTCGGCGCCTTAGGACATCCCGTCCGAAGCACCCTTGCGATGTAGACCACCTCTGGTCCCCTTGGCCTTCTTCTTGGCCTTCTTCTCCGGCACCTAATAAGGCGCCAGAACCAGCATCTTCGCCAGAAGCGGGACTTCTAGGTCTTCTGGCAGCGGAGCCGGATAGTTAATCCACTCTGCCATCTCTGTCCAGTCTTGGAAAATTTGATAAGGAGGCTTAGATGCCTTCCTCGGATGTGCAAAAAAAAGCCTTGAAAACATGAAAGAACTTACCGAATTAGCAGGGCGAGTTAAGTCATGCCCATGATCCTCGTTCGTGAGCGGTGGCGTCCTGTTGGCCTTGAAGAGCACCTTCCAGATGTCTTCGTGCGCTGTGCCGAAGAGCTCCAGTTCTGGTGCTTGGCCGGATCGAACTCCCATAGATGGAAAGTCCGCGTTGGCATGGAAGGATCTAGCGAACAAGCATCACCTGGATCACATTGATGAGCTTGATTCTCTTGTTTATCATGATCTTAACGCGCGTCTGGAGCGCTGTCGTCTCGTCCAGAGAAGACCAGGTCAGGCCCTTCTCTTGCCAGGAGGTGAGCCGCATCGGGACTCCGGACCAGAATGCGGGAGCCGCCGCCCAGTTGGTGTCACGCGGCTCGGTGATGTAGAACCACCCCGACTTCCACCCTTTGACAATCTCCACGAAGGAGCCTTCAGGCCAGGTGACATTGGGCATCTTGCCCACCATGGCGCCTCCGCACTCTGCTTGTTGGCCGCTCACCACCTTCGGCTTCACATTGAAGGTCTTCAGCCATAGGCCGAAGTGAGGCGGGATGCGGAGGAAGGCCTCGCACACGACAATAAATGCCGAGATGTTGAGGATAGAGTTGGGGGCCAAGTCGTGGAAATCCAGCCCGTAGTAAAATATGAGTCCACGGACGAACGGGTGGAGAGGGAATCCCAGCCCACGGACGAAGTGTGTGATGAACACAACCCTCTCCTGGGGCTCCGGGGTGGGGACAATCTGTCCCTTGGCCGGAAGTCGATGAGCGATTTCCGTGGCCAAGTACCCGGCCTCCCGGAGCTTCTTGATGACCTTCTCCTTGACGGAGGAGGCCATCGACTTGCCTCCTGCTCTGGATCCGGACATGGCTGGAGTGCCTTTTTGGATGGAGAAAGCGAGAGCTTGGGCGCTGGAGCTCGAGAATGGATGGGCAGAGGAAGGATAAGGCGTGGGTGAAAAAGGTTGAATACGTACCCCTTTATAAAGGCTGCGAATATTATGCGCCTCCCCACTCGCCTTAAAACTCGCCTATTCCCCAAGGGCCGTGCAGATGGCACGGTTGGGTTACTCATGCCCGTATTGATGAGAATCCCATGATAAGGGGACACGATCTCTACTTTGACAAGACATGCCAATAAAACCGCACCTTGAAATACGGAGCGACAGGCTAAAAACGGTTTGAATAATGACCGGGCAATGGCGTGATGTCACGCTACGAAAAGTTGTCAGCGGATTGGACTCGTGAATATTATACTCTCTATGATTGTGTGTGGAACTTGTTTTGCAGAGCCGGACACAATTCTTGTGTTCGAAATCTACTTTGAAGTATTCGGAGAAGGAACCCACCTTGCAATGCCGAAGACAATCTGCACGCCAGACTCATCATCGTTGAAGCCCGGTTTAGGGGCTACTAAGGGAGTCCTGGACTAAGGGGTCCTCGGACAGCCGGACAATATACTTGGGCCGGACTGTTGGGCTATGAAGATACAAGATAGAAGACTTCTTCCCGTGTCCGGATGGGACTCTCCTTTGCGTGGAAGGCAAGCTTGGCAATTCGGATATGAAGATTCCTTTCTCTGTAACCGACTTTGTGTAACCCTAGCCCCCTCCGGTGTCTATATAAACCAGAGGGGTTAGTCTGAAGGACAACAATCATAATCTCAGAGGCTAGACTTCTAGGGTTTAGCCATTACGATCTCGTGGTAGATCAACTCTTCTAATACTCATATTCATCAAGGTCAATCAAGCAGGAAGTAGGGTATTACCTCCATAGAGAGGGCCCGAACCTGGGTAAACATTGTGTCCCCCGCCTCCTGTTACCATTAGCCTTAGAAGTACAGTTCGGGATCCCCTACCCGAGATCCACCGGTTTTGACACCGACACTCACTGAGATGAGTTTTTGCCCTAACCCTAGCATATCCTTCTCACCGAGTTGATATTGTCGGTCCCACCGAAAAGCCTAACATTCATATTTTGAACCAGGTCGGTCTCACCGAGTTTCACTATTCGGTCCCACCGAGTTTGGTAATTTGTGTGTAACTGTTAGATTTTGTGTGTAGGCTATATATACCCCTCCACCCCATTCTCCATTTGAGAGAGAGCCATCAGAACATGCCTACACTTCCACTACTCATTTTCTAAGGGAGAACCACCTACTCATGTGTTGAGACCAAGACATTCCAATCCAACCACAAGAATCTTGATCTCCAGCCTTCCCCAAGTTGCTTTCCACTCAAATCATATTTCCACCATATCCAAATATGTGTGAGAGAGTTGAGTGTTGGGGAGACTATCATTTGAAGTGCAAGAGCAAGGAGTTCATCATCAACACACCATCTATTACCTTTTGGAGAGTGGTGTCTCCTAGATTGGTTAGGTGTCACTTGGGAGCCTCCGTCAAGATTGTGGAGTTGAACCAAGGAGTTTGTAAGGGCAAGGAGATCGCCTACTTCGTGAAGATCTACCCAAGTGAG
>NC_057795.1:196814879-196842142 GCF_018294505.1 Triticum aestivum
TATTCGAATGCAGCGGAAGGTAGACTACACTAGACGAGCCAGAGTCAAGTATTCAATGTAGTGAAAGCACGAAGACTAATAGCAGCTAGGTAGTAAAGATCAGGATGGAAGATAGTATGAAGCCAATCAGAACAGATAGTCACACAGTGAAGTCAAGAAGATAATGCAAGCAAGCAATGACTTCACGAAGACAAACTGTAAGTAAAGAGAGGTAAGAGATAGAACAAGTGGCTTCAGAAGAACAGGGATTTGTTCGACCAGTTCCAGTTGCTATGACAACTGTACGTCTGGTTAGGGAGGCTGAGATTCAACTCAGAAGACTGCGTCTTCACCTTATTCCCCTTGAGCTAAGGACACCTAGTCCCCTCCCAATCACTCTGGTAAGTCTTCAAGGTAGACTTCCGAACCTTCACAGACTTCGTTCACCGGCAATCCACAATGGCTCTTGGATGCTCAGAACGCGATGCCTAACCGGCTGGAGGATTCACAGTCCTCAAGTGTAACAAGTCTTCAGATCACACGGACAAAAAGACTTCAGTGATGCCAAACACTCTTTGGGCTCTGGGTGGTTTGGGCTTTGTCCTCGCAAGGAATCTCTCTCGAAAGCTTCGGCGGTGGGTTGCTCTCAAACGACAAAAGCCGTGTACTAACTCTGAGCAGCCACCAATTTATGGTGTAGGGGGTGGGCTATTTATAGCCACTGGGCAACCCGACCGGATTTGTCTGAAATGACCCTGGGTCACTAAGGAACTGACACGTGTTGCACCGGTCAGTTTTCAAACGCACGCGGTAGCTTGACTTGGGCTACAAGTAAAGCTGACTTATCCGACACATGATAAGATTTGCTCTCATTGTCTTCGCTCAAAGACATAGGATTTGGTTTGAGCATCACTTCAGTCACTCTGACTTTGTTCACTTGGACCCCACTTAACAGTGTGGTGGTTCCTATGACTCAACAAAGAAGAAAGGAAACAACGAAATAACTAAGTCTTCGCGCTCCATAGTCTTCACTCAATGTCTTCTCGTATCATAGTCTTTAATGTGAATATCTTCACAGACCACCATTATCTTCAATGTCTTCACACATTTTTAGCGGTCATCTCCGGTAGGTAAACCGAATCAAGGAGGGACTACTACCTGTGTTATCCTGCAATTCTCACAAACACATTAGTCCCTCAACCAGGTTTGTCGTCAATACTCCAAAACCAACTCGGGGTGGCACTAGATGCACTTACAATCTCCCCCTTTTTGGTGATTGATGACAAACTGGTTGAAGTTTTCAACGGGGATAAAAGTATGTGAAATTGTAAGGATTAAGATATTGTCTTCATAGATGGCAAAAAGGCTCCCCCTGAAGATGTGCATATTAATGTTTTGCATTGGACTGCAAATGCACATGGCAGGTTGTACTTGTGGAGATCCTCTTCACCGTATGAAGACAATACATCATGCATGAACAGATATACATGAATAATGACATGCATAATGAAAAATGGACGTCCACGGAATGAGTTCATGCGGGATTTATCATCGCATATGTGGAATTTATCGTCGCATCACACTGAATAGCAGAAAAAGTAGCAGACGACCATCAAGTTTAAGTGTTACAACTCAAAGAACCAAATGTAGCAAAACGAGAGTTGTAAGCACTAGGAAAAAGTATAGCAACCACACATATGGACCCGCTTGAAGACTATCAACCTATGCGTCTCCCCCTTTTGTAAGTAAGGACCAAAAAGGTTTGAAGACATAGGCTCTACTCGTTCCTAGGAGGAGTAGGTGAAGCAGCAGGGTCATTGTTGAGGTTTGGTGGTGTAGAAGAACTTGGTGCAGTGTTGATTCGCGCTGATGTTGGCGGTGGTGAAGTAGCATCATTGGCTTCATCAATAACTCTGGCATTTACCGCGACTGCGGACGAAGTGTACTCTGAATCTTCAAGAGACGGGGTTCGACGTAAAACAACATTCCTGGGAGGAGTGGAGTCAAACTTGAATATTTCGGTGAAGACATCGTCTTGAAGATCAGCTTCAGCACTGAGCAGTGTCAAACCCTTCCAAGTCCTCCGACAGGTTTCGTGAGTGAAAACGGCGTTCTTGGTGGCAAGATTGCGAATGCGATTGATATCCACCAAGAGGCTTTGCATTTGTTGCTTCTGCCAGTAATGATGCTTATCTTGTTTCTGATGCAAAGCCACAAGAAGCTCGCGGTCATTGAGCACATGGGATCGTTTGCGAGTTCTTGGAGCAATGGTGCTTTCTGTGGCTTCAGTACGTGCATGGCGAGTGTTGCCAGCCAGTGGATAAACACGAGAAGCAACCTGAACACCCTCAACATGCTGGGAAAAGCTCTGACGATCTATATTGTGAAGATATAGTGCTTCCTTGGCAGGCTCTGGGTAAATGGCTTCAATGGACATATCAACCTCTGGTAAAAAGATGAGATGGTTACGAGCAGAGGGCTGATAGTCAATGGTAGAGTGGAGCTTGATCAAACGCATGATCCAAGGAGCGTAGAACTTCAGACCAAAAATGTAAGACCCAGATGCAGCAAACTGGCGAATGAAGAAATCTTGAGTATTGAAGCTTTTGCCATTGAGTATGTTGAAGACCAATGTCTTCATTGCACCTTCAAGCTTTGCTGAGGAGGAATGTCCCTTGATCGGCCATAGAGTTCGCCGAATGATATGATAGATAGTGTGGGGCAGATACTCTAGGTCTTCAACAAGGAATTCCTTGGGATACTCAGCATCCTGGGGCAGTGGCTTCATCATACTAAGCATCTGGTTCATGTTGGGCTCATGCTTCTGAAAGATGCTCTCCAATGCATCGCGGTGAAGCTGACAACTAGGTTCATACAGTTCGCCTGGAGTGGAGAGGCCGGTAAGCTCAATGAGGTCAAAGGCTTTGGCTTCATGATGAATGTTGCCCGTCATCCACTCAAGGACCCATGTCGTTGTATCCCTGTTGTAGCCGCGAATGTGGAGGGTTGCATAGAATTGCAGGAGAAGCTCTTCATTCCAATGTTCCTTGTTAGTGACAAACTACAGAAGACCAGCATCACGAAAGCAGTCTAGGGCTTCTTCAAAGCAGGGCAGACCAGCAATGGCTTCAGTGTTCAGACGCATATGAGGAAATATGCGCTCCTGATTGTATAGAATAAAGGAGTAGTAGCTGCACTGCTGATAGCTCCAGAACCGATCTGATGATGTTCTTGGCTTGGAATATGGGTTCTTGCCAGAATCGAAGAAGGTGTTGTGTGCAATGAAGCCATTGACATTGAATGAGCCTGGTGCCAATGCAGTACCTGTGAACCTTGGCAGCCTTGGTTTTGGCTTTTGAACCTGAGGCCTGTGCTCCACATGATAGTCAAATTGAGGTCCAGGAGCAGGCGGAGGAATCAGAATTGGCCATCTGACAGGAACAAGCTCGCCTTGGTAGAATGCATGCTCAATTGTGTGTGGCCTTGGAGGCGGAACAGGAGCAGGGGCATTAGCAGAGGCTTCAGGCTGCACATTCGTTGCAGGTGCAGCATTGGCTTCATTCACATTGTTAACTTGAGGTGCCACATTGGCTTCAGTCATGACAATGTCATTGGCTTCAGTGACGTGTTGGTGGCTGCCTCAGTATTCTCAACCTCCACTTGAGGAGCTGGAGGGTTGGGCACCGACACGTTCTCCTCGAGAACAACTTCTTGGGTGGTAGGGGGAGTAACAACAAGCTCTTATTGTATTTCTTCGGCTGATGCAACCGGAATCTCTTCAGAAGCATTAGCTTCGGACACAGGAACCGTCACAAAAGGATTGTCTTCAGGAAACACTTGATGTGCCACTAAGCTGGATTGGTGTGAATCCTCTTCTATGATGGTTGTCATGGAGACCGATGGCCTCTGGCCTTTGCGAAGCCGTTGATACACGGGCGACACTTTCGGGGATGGTGTGGTCTCCATGTAATTGTCGTCATTGACAATTGGACTGGGACCTTGCGTTGGTGAAGGACGGGGTGTACTTGGTGAGTCTTGAACTGGGGTTGCTGGTTGGGGGCGATCAGCCGATGAGGCATCTTGCGAGATTGGCGTCAGAGGACGACCAATACTGATTGTTTCGTTGTTCGTGTGAACAGGCGATGATACCGTGTGGCGCTGGATATGAGGAAGGACTTCATCATCTTTTACATTGTCTTGGGGACCAATGTCTTCAGTCGCGATGGGGTCAATGACTGGAACCTCTTGAGCTTCAGGAACCTCTGTGGAAGCAGGCTCATGAACAATCAATTGATGCTCTTGATTTGCAAATGGAGGGGGAGCAAAAGCAATGGGTTCAACAACAAGGGGCTCTTTGGGAGTAGCCTGATTTCTTTTCTTGGTCTTCCTCTTCTTGAGGGGTGGTGCATCATCTGTGGTGTTCTTGGTTTTGCGCTTTCTGGCTTCGGCTTCAGCTGGCTTGGTTTTTTGCTGATCTGAAGCCACTATGGAGACTTTAGGCTTCGAGCCTGTCATGCTGGCTGGGAAGACAATGTGAGGTTCTTCCCGCTGTGGGGCTTCAGTCTGGGCCACAGTGTGCTTCTTCTTCTGCTTGGCAGCCATCTTGGGGTCAATACCAGGAAGCCCAAGAGCCTTGCGCTCAGCTTCGTTGTAAGCCTGAACACACTTGGCAGCAAGAGTTTTCATGCGCTCTCTTGAGCCTTTGGCTTCCTCACATTTCTTGCGAAACACCTCCTTGAGGTCATTGAGCATCACCTCAAATTTTTGGACATCAGCCACACTCAGCTTGGCCACATGCTTCTTGAACTGTTCCTTCTCAAAATCAATCTTGTGCTTCAGTTCAACAATTCGCTGAGCCAGAGCCAGCTCAGGAGCAATGGCGCCATGAAAAGATACGCTGATGCCAATGGAGAGTTGAAGATCATCAAAGCTGCGATCTTGATTGTTGAACCATTCATCAATGAAATTGTGCAAGATGTTCACATCGAAGAGGGGCAGATCATTGAAGATCTCCGCCTCTTGCTTGCTCTTGATCAACTGCTCGAGAGCATCATTGCCAAATTCTTCATCTGAAGACAAATCAATGGCTTCAGATTCGTTCCTCAGAATGGCATCAGGTGTTAGTGCTTGACTGTGTCGCTGAACAGGTTTCTTCTGTGGCTTCTCACGCTTCTTGGAGATGCGAGAGAGATCTTCTGAGGTGTTACTGGGAGTAGGATGGGCAGTTGCCAATGGCTTCACTTGTGAAGCTTTTGGAGCAACAAATGACTTTGAAGCTTTAGTCTTCCTTTGCTTCTGCGGCTTTGGAGTAGGAGCTGGAGCTTCATCAGTGTCAGCATCATCATCAGAATGATCCGCTTTGGCACCTTGGACAGTAATGTGGGTGATGAGGCCAGCAAGGTTGTAGAAGGGGCCGATCCTGTTCTGATTTGCTTCGCGGGTGCCATCGTCCCGAGGTGAGGAAGGACCAGGGTTGAAGTCGAGCCCTAGAGCCTTCTTGTTCTTCGCAGCCGAGTCTTTGGCGAACTAGTAGTTGCGCTTGAATAGATGGTCTTCACGGCACCACAACAGAGAAGAAGGATCAGCGTTCTCTGGCTGCGGTCCGCGAATCATGCATGGATAGAATTCTCGTTGGATGGCTTCAGGAAGGGACTGGGGTTGAAGATTTTTGTACACAATATCTCCCCAGGGTCCCTTGATGGCATTTTTCTCTGCATATTCTTCAGTGACGAAGCGGTATTTGAACCATTCTTCAGCCCAATATCTCCGAATCCACTGGATTTGATTCTTGCGGCCGGTATAGGTTTCCTCAGGGTCTGTTTTGTACAGCTCGTGCAAATCTGGAGGCAAATCCTTGGAAGTGTTACCACGACATTGTCTACCTCCCTTTCGTGCTGACTTCTCAGTTGCCATGAAGTTTAAACTGAAGGGCTTCAGTACGTGCAATGGCTTCAAACGGCTGGTCAGACAAGAACTGGCTTCAGGTGAATTGATGTGACTCTGCAAGAACTCTGCAAACGAATGTAGACTATGAGAACCAAGGGATTCTCCCACGGACATGTACCTGTGACAGCATTAGAGGTGCGAGAGAAGGGGAAGAGGTCATATGCATTCTCAGAAGATTTTGAAAATAAATCAGTTTGAAGACATTGACCTCATAACGCAAAGACATTCACTTATTTGATGAGAGTTGGTTCCAGAGATGTACAAATCCAAGAATAAGTACAAGTGAGGAATCTAACTTGTAAAGAAGCATAAGTGAATAGACTAGGCAGAATATGAGATGCAGAATGAGATAGATTCAAGTTTGGAGATCTAGAAACCACTTTTGGTAAAGACAGATGAATCTATCAGATCAAAAAGGCGGTAAAAAGTAAACTTTAATTACCACCCGAAGAACTGCTAGACGGAGCGAAGGTGGAGGCCGAGCAGTTCAATCTCCCGTGCCCTAACTTGGCGACGGAAGACACTTACGGCGATGGCGGAGAGGACGAGGTCCGTGGCCGGCGTGAGGACGGCGTCGAAGAAGTTGCGGCAACTAAGCACTTCGTCGGCGGTGTCGTCGAGAGCTAGCGGAGGCGCTAGGGTTTGCGAGAGGTGGCGAGGAGGAAGAAGAATTTTTGACCGAGATGTGACGGGTATTTATAAGAATAGAGACGGCACAACGCAATTACGCAGGTGCCCCTGGCGGTCCACATCTGACGGACACGTGGCAAGCATGCAACACCTTGGGAGTTGTTCCATGTTCCCACGCACGCCTGGATTGTCGGGGTGGTTGTTCCGAATTCTCTGGGTTTCAGGCAAATAGGATAAAGCATTGGAAACAGATATAAATGTTTGTCAGATTGACTTCAGCTGACAAGGTCTCAGTGAAGACAATCGACAGTTTTCAATAGAATGCATATGACTTGGACAGATAGAGTTGAGGAAGAAGCATAGATAGGTTAGGGTCCGATCGCATTCACTTAGTTCAAAAGATTCAACACGAAACCATAGCTATAAGTGAATGCTGTAGAGGACAGAACATAGATAAATATATATAGTACTAGTCCAATTCAACCAATTGAAGATAAACTTGAATATAAGCCAAGGATGAATATGAATCCAATATGAAAACTATGCAAACATGACGCCAAGAGAAACACTTCAAACAAAAATTTGGTGGTGGCGTTACCCATCGTGTAGGAAGTATTAGACCCAGACACGGTGCACAATTATCATGGCGCTCCGAAGTCAAATTCCGCATTAATGTATTCACACTTAGAGTGTATGTCTTCATTGATTGAAGATATACATTACTTCCTGTGTTGCACATATAAGTCATCAAAATGCATAAGTGTTAGGATGTGTGCCCATTCACAGGATATTTGAGGATTCCAAGATATTTAGCTCACACCGCAACTTGCAAAACCTTTTCTCATCCAAGGGCTTTGTGAAGATATCAGCCAACTGTTCTTCTGTCTTGACGTGAATGATATCAATATCTTCCTTCATAACATGGTCTCTGAGAAAGTGATGACGAATTTCTATGTGCTTTGTCTTCGAGTGTTGAACTGGGTTGTTGGCAATCTTGATAGCACTCTCATTATCACAGTAAAGAGGCACATTCTTCAGATGGATTCCATAGTCCTTGAGAGTTTGCTTCATCCAGAGAAGTTGAGCACAACAAGATCCAGCAGCAATGTACTCAGATTCAGTAGTAGAGAGAGATACACAGTTCTGCTTCTTTGAAGACCAACAAACAAGAGATCGTCCCAGAAAGTGACATGTGCCTGATGTGGACTTGCGATCAACCTTGTCACCAGCATAATCAGCATCTGAGAATCCAACTAGATCAAACTTTGAGCCCTTTGGATACCATAATCCTAGTGTTGGGGTGTAAGCCAAATATCTAAGAATTCGCTTCACAGCTAAGTGATGTGATTCCTTTGGTGCCGCTTGGAATCGGGCACACATGCAAACACTAAGCATTATATCTGTCCTAGATGCACATAAGTAAAGCAAAGAACCAATCATGGAGCGATATACCTTTTGATCGAACTCTTTACCATTGTCGTCGGGACCCAAATGACTTTTGGTTGGCATTGGCGTCGTGTATCCTTTGCAATCTTGCATTCCAAACTTCTTCAGGCAGTCTTTGAGATATTTTTCTTGTGATATGAAGATGCCGTTGCGTTGCTAACGGATTTGAAGACCCAGAAAGAACTTTAGCTCGCCCATCATGGACATTTGATATTGCTCTTGCATCATCTGACCAAATTCATCACTGTATTTCTTGTTGGTGCAGCCGAAGATAATGTCATCCACATAGATTTGGCACACAAATAGTTCACCATCATATGTCTTCGTGAAGAGTGTGGGATCTAGTGAACCCAGTTTGAAGCCTTTGCTCTTCAGGAAGTCTTTGAGCGTGTCATACCAAACACGAGGGGCTTGTTTGAGGCCATACAGTGCCTTGTTGAGCTTGTATACCATATCAGGATGTTTTGGATCTTCAAAGCCTGGAGGTTGTGCGACATATACTTCTTCTTCTATCTTTCCATTAAGAAAAGCACTTTTCACATCCATTTGATACAGAAGAATGTTGTGATGATTTGCATAGGCTAGCAGTATGCGAATGGCTTCAAGTCTTGCCACCGGAGCAAATGTTTCATCGAAGTCATTTCCTTCCACTTGAGTGTAACCTTGCGTAACGAGACGGGCCTTGTTTCTGACCACTTGACCATGCTCATCTTGCTTGTTGCGATATATCCATTTGGTGCCAATGATATTGTGCTTCCGAGGATCAGAACACTTGACCAATTCCCACACATTATTCAGCTCGAACTATTGAAGCTCTTCTTGCATAGCTTGAATCCATTCAGGTTCCATGAAGGCTTCATCAACTTTCTTGGGTTCAGAGATTGAGACAAATGCAAAATGTCCATAGAAGTTGGTTAGTTGTGTTGCTCTTTGAGTTGCTTTTGAACGAGTGAGTGGACCAGGTGCATTCAAGCTGTCAATTATGTTCTCAATCTGAACTTCATTTGCAACACGAGGATGAGCAGGACAAAGATTTTGCTCTTGCTGATCAATGTCATCATTTGGGGGATTGTCTTTAGGCTGAGCATTGTCTTCAGGTTGATTAGGTGCAGAAATGACAAGTTCCTCTTCAGATTGATTCTCAGAGGGTATGATATCTCCAATTCCCATCTGCTTGATGGATTCACTTGGAGGTACTTTATCTAGCACATTTGGCAGGTGCTCTCTTTGCGAGCCGTTAGTTTCATCGAACCGCACATCCACAGTTTCAACCACTTTATAGTGAAAGAGGTTGAAGACTCTGTAGGAGTGCGAATCCTTTCCATAACCAAGCATAAAACCTTCATGTGCTTTCGGTGCAAATTTTGAAGTGTGATGTGGATCCTTGATCTAGCACCTAGCACCAAATACTCTGAAGTAGCTTACATTTGGCTTCTTACCAGTTAGGAGCTCATAGGATGTTTTCTTCAGAAGCTTGTGAAGATAAACGCGGTTGATGATGTGGCAAGCAGTGTCAATGGCTTCAGGCCAGAACTTCCGTGGAGTCTTGTACTCATCAAGCATCGTTCGAGCCATCTCAATGAGAGTTCTATTCTTGCGCTCGGCGATGCCATTCTGCTGAGGTGTATAAGGAGCAGAAAACTCATGTGTGATACCAAGTGTATCTAGATAGAGGTCGAGGCCAGTGTTCTTGAACTCAGTGCCATTGCCGCTTCTGATGTGCTTGATCTTGACGCCATAGTTTGTCATGGCACGATTGGCAAATCGTCTGAAGATATCCTGCACTTCAGTCTTGTAGAGGATTATATGCACCCAAGTATATCTAGAGTAATCATCAACAATTACGAAGCCATAGAGGCAAGCAGTAGCATTGAGAGTAGAGTAGTGAGTAGGGACGAATAGATCCATGTGAAGCAGCTCGAAGGGTTGAGATGTAGTCATGATTGTCTTCGAGGGATGCTTGGCCCTAGTCATCTTTCCAGCTTCGCAGGCGCCACATAGATGGTCCTTCTTGAACTTGACGCCTTCGATGCCCACAACATGCTTCTTCTTCGCGAGAGTGTGCAAGTTCTTCATACCAGCATGTCCTAGCCTTTGATGCCAGAGCCAGCATTCTGAAGCCTTTGCTAGAAGACATACAGCCATCTGTGGTCCTGCTAAGAAATCTACCATATATAGATCATCTTTCCGATACCCTTCAAAGACTAGAGACATGTTAGATTCCATTAGTACAAGGCATCGATATTTTCCAAATAGCACATTCATGTTTAAGTCACAAAGCATTGAGACAGACATTATGTTGAAACCAAGGGATTCAACAAGCATCACTTTATCCATGTGCTGATCCCTTGATATAGCAACTCTGCCTAGACCCAATACCTTGCTTTTACCAGTGTCAGCAAATGTGATGTGGCTTTTGTCTGATGGACGTAGCGTTGAATCCATCAGAAGACTTCGATCGCCCGTCATGTGGTTAGTGCATCCACTGTCCATAATCCATTCTGAAGTACGAGGTGTTGTAGCCTACAGTGCAGTTTGGGGGATAGGCTTCACCAAGCGAGTTGTGAAGCATAAACATTTGACGAACAAGTGGAACATGAAAATTCAGATCTTGGTTAGGGTAGATAGGGTGAGTATCAAGGAATCCTGGAACGAAGTACATAGTAAGACCATTTGGGCATTTTATCTTGCGCCCACAAGATGTTTAAGGTCCCCAACATAAGTTTGGACACCTTTGATTTACGGCTGGAGACCTTACCCTGCAAAAGAGAGTTAAGTTTTCTTAACCACCCACATTTTCAGGGGTGGCTTAGAAGCAATGAGTCTAAGTGCAGCATCTGAGAATTTCGGCTTTGGATCCCTAGTAAATAGCCTTGCAGGAGGTGAATAATATTCATAGGAATAAGTAGAAAAATTCTTTGTTCTATGAACATAGCGGTTTGAGGAAACACGCTCATATTCATGGGTCTGAGTATGATTTCCCTGCAAAACATTGACGTTAGGGTGACTCAGATGAGTCCTTGGTCTATATGAAGCTTTTGGACCATATGAAGCCTTTGGTATGGGATTTGTCTTCTTCACGGGTGGTGTCATGATGACATTCACTGGAAGATTCTCAAAACATCTTTTGGGAACCCATATCTTCTTCAAAGGTGGCCCATTCCTGCAGTTAGTACCAATATACCTGGCAAACACTTCACCATTCTGATTCTTAAATAGTTTATAGTTTGCATCAAAGGATTCATCAATGATAATGGGGTTAGCACAAGTGAAACCAGATAAGGTGGATGGATCAGCTGGAGATTCCTTTGCAGCAACCCATGTGGTTTTGGGGTACTGCTCAGGCTTCCAGTACGACCCATCAACATTCATTTTCCTCTCGAACCCAACACCCTCTTTCCTAGGGTTTCGGTTCAGAATCTGCTTTTTGAGGACATCACACAGTGTCTGATGCCCTTTGAGACTTTTGTACATCCTTGTCTCAAGCAGCGTCTTCAACCTGGCATTCTCATTAGCAATAGTAGTGGTATCCTCAGCAGAGGGGTTAGTTACCACATCAGTAGTTGAAGATATTGCAACAGTGGCAGTGGTAGAACATCCAGCAACAGAAGCAGTGTTATCACGCTCAATGCATTTTAGGCATGGTGGTTCAAATCCTTCCTGAGCGGAACTGATTTGTTGGGCGCGAAGTGACTCATTTTCCTTTTGAAGATCTTCATGATCCGATCACAATTTCTCAAGTTCCTGCTTCCTTTGAAGATAATCATAGGAAAGCTTTTCAAGAAGTTGTGAGCGATTCATGTCGACCTTCAAGTTCCTGGTACTTAATATGAAGATTTTTTATGTCTTCAATTAAGGACTGAGACTTGGTCATTTCCGCGTCCAATAGGTCATGCTTTTGTCTAACAGTTTTTGAGTATGTTCCATAGCTTTCTGTTGTTCAGTTGCAATTTTAGCAAGTGTTTTGTAACTAGGTTTGAGTTCACCATCAGAGTCATCTTCACTGGATGTTTGAAAGTAAGCATTGCGTGATTTTACCTTAGCACCACGTGCTATGAAGCAGTAGGTGGGAGGCGAGTCATCCTTGTCATTATCATCAGCGTTGGTGATGGAGCCATTGTCTTCAGTGTTGAAGATGGACTTGGTGACGTAGGCTGTAGCTAGAGCCAGACTCGCAACACCAGAGTCAGACTCCTCCTCAGATTCCACCTCCACCTCCTCAGAAGCCGACTCCTCCTCTGAATCCATTTCCTTGCCAACAAAAGCACGGCCTTTGCCAGATGAGCTCTTCTTGTGTGACGAAGACTTGGAAGAAGACTTTGATGATTTCTTCTTCTTCTTGTCATCAGAATCATATTATTTGCTCTTCTTCTTCTTCTTCTTCTCATTGTCCCATTGTGGACACTCAGAGATGTAGTGACTAGGTTTCTTGCACTTGTGATAGGTTCTCTTCTTGTGATCATAAGCAGAAGCTTCATCATTTCTTGAGATGGACCGCGAAGACTTGAGATGGACCGCGAAGACTTTCTGAAGCCTTTCTTCTTGGTGAATTTCTGGAACTTATTCACAAGCATAGCAAGCTCCTTTCCAATGTCTTCAGGATCACCAGAACTGCAGCTAGATTCTTCTTCAGATGAGGAAGCAGCAGCCTTTGCCTTCAAAGCTCGAGTTCGGCCATAGTTGGGGCCATAGATATCTCGTTTCTCAGATAGTTGGTACTCATGTGTGTTGAGCCTCTCAAGTATGTCAGACGGATCGAGAGTCTTGAAATCAGGGCGTTCTTGTATCATCAGGGCTAAGGTGTCAAATGAGCTGTCAAGAGATCTCAGTAGTGTTTTCACTATCCCATGCTTCGTGATCTCAGTGGCGCCGAGTGCTTGGAGCTCATTTGTGATATCAGTGAGGGGGTCAAATGTGAGCTGGACATTCTCATTGTCGTGTCTCTTGAAGTGGTTGAAGTGGTTGCGGAGAGTACTGATACGTTGATCTTGCTGAGTTGAGACGCCTTCATTGACCTTGGAGAGCCAGTCTCGGACTAGCTTCGACGTTTCCAGAGCACTCACACGGCCATACTGTCCTTTGGTAAGGTGACCACAGATGATGTTCTTGGCAGTAGAGTCCAGTTGAATGAACTTCTTGACATCAGCAGGGGTGACGCCTTCACCTGTCTTGGGAACGCCGTTCTTGACGACATACCATAGATCGACATCAATGGCTTCAAGATGCATGTGCATCCTATTCTTCCAGTAGGGATATTCAGTGCCATCAAAGATGGGGCACGCAGTGGAGACTTTGATTATCCCTGCATACGACATAGCTAAACTGCAGGTGGTTAAACCGAATCACACAGAACAAGGGAGTACCTTGCTCTGATACCAATTGAAAGGGCTAGTTCTCGACTAGAGGGGGGGTGAATAGGCGATTTTTATGAAGGTCTTCAAAACATGGGAGTTTCGAAGACAAACAATATAAACAACACTATTCGAATGCAGCGGAAGGTAGACTACACTAGACGAGCCATAGTCAAGTATTCAATGTAGTGAAAGCACGAAGACTAATAGTAGCTAGGTAGTAAAGATCAGGATGGAAGATAGTATGAAGCCAATCAGAACATATAGTCACATAGTGAAGTCAAACAGATAATGCAAGCATGCAATGACTTTACGAAGACAAACTGTAAGTAAAGAGAGGTAAGAGATAGAACCAGTGGCTTTAGAAGAACAGGGATTTGTTCGACCAGTTGCAGTTGCTGTGAGAACTGTACGTCTGGTTAGGGAGGCTGAGATTCAACTCAGAAGACTGCATCTTCACCTTATTCCCCTTGAGCTAAGGACACCTAGTCCCCGCCCAATCACTCTGGTAAGTCTTCAAGGTAGACTTCCGAACCTTCACAGACTTCGTTCACTGGCAATCCACAATGGCTCTTGGATGCTCAGAACGCGACGCCTAACCGGCTGGAGGATTCACAGTCCTCAAGTGTAACAAGTCTTAAGATCACGCGGACAGAAATACTTTAGTGATGCCAAACACTCTTTGGGCTCTTGGTGGTTTGGGCTTTGTCCTCGCAAGGAATCTCTCTCGAAAGCTTCGGCGGTGGGTTGCTCTCAAACGACAAAAGCCGTGTACTAACTCTGAGCAGCCACCAATTTATGGTGTAGGGGGTGGGCTATTTATAGCCACTTGGCAACCCGACCGGATTTGTCTGAAATGACCCTGGGTCACTAATGAACTGA
Organism: Triticum aestivum; assembly: GCF_018294505.1. NCBI lineage: Eukaryota > Viridiplantae > Streptophyta > Magnoliopsida > Poales > Poaceae > Triticum > Triticum aestivum. The sequence continues at coordinate 196,829,114 of NC_057795.1, forward strand.
CACGTGTCGCAACGGTCAGACTTCAAACGCACGCGGCAGCTTGACTTGGGCTACAAGTAAAGCTGACTTATCCGACACAGGATAAGATTTGCTCTCATTGTCTTCGCTTGAAGACATAGGATTTGGTTTGAGCATCACTTCAGTCACTCTGACTTTGTTCACGTGGACCCCACTTAACAGTGCGGTGGTTCCTATGACTCAACAAAGAAGAAACGGAAACAACGAAATAACAAAGTCTTCGCGCTCCATAGTCTTCACTCAATGTCTTCTCATGTCATAGTCTTCAATGTGAATATCTTCACAGACCACCATTGTGTTCAATGTCTTCACACATTTTTAGGGGTCATCTCCGGTAGGTAAACCGAATCAAGGAGGGACTACTACCTGTGTTATCCTGCAATTCTCACAAACACATTAGTCCCTCAACCAGGTTTGTCGTCAATACTCCAAAACCAACTCGGGGTGGCACTAGATGCACTTACAAAGTCCTTCGTGGGTGAGGGAGTCCCGGACTAGGGGGTGTGAGGATAGCCGAACTATCATCTTCGGCCGGACTCCTGGACTATGAAGATACAAGATTGAAGACTTCATCCCGTGTCCGGATGGGACTTTCCTTGGCGTGGAAGGCAAGCTTGGCGATACGGATATGTAGATCTCCTACCATTGTAGCCGACTCTGTGTAACCCTAATCCTCTTCGGAGCCTATATAAACCGGAGGGTTTTAGTCCGTAGGACGAACAACAATCATACCATAGGCTAGCTTCTAGGGTTTAGCCTCTCTGATCTCGTGGTAGATCTACTCTTGTACTACCCATATCATCAATATCAATCAAGTAGGAGTAGGGTTTTACCTCCATCGAGAGGGCCCGAACCTGGGTAAAAACATCGTGTCCCTTGTCTCCTGTTACCATCCGCCTAGACGCACAGTTTGGGACCCCCTACCCGAGATCCGCCGGTTTTGACACCGAAATTGGTGCTTTCATTAAGAGTTCCTCTGTGTCGTCATCTTTAGGCCCGATGGCTCCTTCAATTATCAACAACGAGGCGTACTAGGGTGAGACTTTTCTCCCTGGACAGATCTTCGTATTCGGCGGCTTTGCACTGCGGGCCAATTCGCTTGGCCATCTGGAGCAGATTGAAAGCTACGCTCCTGGCCATTAGGTCAGATTTGGAAGATTAAACTACACGGCAGACGCCCGCGGAGATTTGATCTTCGATGGGTTCGAGCCACAGCCAAGTGTGCCGCACTGTCACGATGGGCATGATCTAGCTCTGCCGCTAGACAGTGCCCTGGAGGCCGCACAAGCGTCTGCTCCGACCCTTAGCTCGGAGCCGACTACGCCGATCGAGGATGGGTGGCTGGACACCGCCTTGGGGGCTGCTATCTCTACGGCGATTGAGCCGAACACCAACCCTGTCCTTTGTGAAGCTTGTGACTCCAAGGTGCCGGACTCCTCTCCGGACTCTGAACCTTCCGCGCCCTTGCCAATCGAATCCGATTGGGCGCCGATCATGGAGTTCACTACTACAGACATCTTTCAGCACTCGCCCTTTGGCGACATCCTGAATTCGCTAAAGTTTCTCTCTTTATCAAGAGATCCCTGGCCGGATTATGGTCTGGGCGGTTGGGATGTGGACGACAAAGAAATTCAAAGCCCACCCACCACCCACTTCGTAGCCACTGTCGATGACTTAACCGACATGCTCGATTTCGACTCAGAAGACATCGAAGGTATGGACGACGATGCAGGAGACGACCAAGAACCAGCGCCTACAGGGCACTGGAAGGCCACCTCGTCATACGACATTTACATGGTGGACATCCCAAAAGACAGGAATGGCGATGGAACAACAGAGGATGACCCCTCCAAGAAACAGCCTAAGTGTCGGCGTCAGCGGCGCCGCTCTAAATCCCGCCACAGCAAAAACGATGATTCCGGCACGGGATACAATAACACCCCGGACAGTGCCGAAGAAAACTCCCTCCACCAGGATTCAGTGCGGGAGGATGGAGAAGCCAGCCCTCATGAGAGAGCGGCAGGCAGAGAGGTAGAGGACGATAATTACATGCCTCCCTCCGAAGACGAGGCAAGCCTCGACAACGACGAATTTGTCGTGCCTGAGGATCCCGTCAAACAAGAGCGTTTCAAACGCAGGCTTATGGCCACGGCAAGCAGCCTCAAGGAAAAGTAGCAACAGCTTAGAGCTGACCAAAACTTGCTAGCCGACAGATGGACTGAAGTCCTTGCGGCCGAAGAGTATGAACTCGAACGCCCCTCCAAGAGCTACCCAAAATTCAGGCTGCTACCCCGATTGGAGGAGGAAGCACCTAAACCTACATCACCAGCGCATAATACGGCCGACCGGCGACCTCATGGCCGTGACAGAGAGGCCTTTTGGCCCTCCACTCAAGCCGCACCCCGGCGCCACTCAAAAAATACCAAGGCGCGGGAAAATGCGCCAGACATGCGGGATATACTTGAGGACAAGGCAAGGCAAACAAAATCAATCTATGGATCGCGTGGGTGCCCCAAAATACGTGATGATAACCGTCACGCTGGATATGGCAATTACGGCCGGGCCGAACACAGTAGACAAAGCTCATTTGAGCTACGTCGTGATATAGCCCTATATAGAGGCGCCACACACCCACTATGCTTCATAGACGAAGTAATGGATCATCAAATCCCTGAGGGTTTCAAACCCGTAAACATTGAATCATACGATGGCACAACAGATCCTGCGGTCTGGATCGAGGACTATCTCCTTCATATCCACATGGCCCGCAGTGATGATCTACACGCCATCAAATACCTCCCACTCAAGCTTAAAGGACTAGCTCGGCATTGGCTTAACAGCTTGCCAGCAGAGTCAATTGGTTGTTGGGAAGACCTGGAAGCCGCATTCCTCGACAACTTCCAGGGCACTTATGTGCGACCACCAGACGCTGATGACCTAAGCCACATAATTCAGCAGGCAGAAGAATCGTCCAGACAATTCTGGACACGGTTCCTAACCAGGAAAAATCAAATCGTCGACTGTCCGGATGCAGAGGCCCTTGCAGCCTTCAAACATAACATCCATGACGAGTGGCTTGCTCGGCACCTAGGACAGGAAAAGCCGAAATCCATGGTAGCCCTCACAACACCCATGACCCGCTTCTGCGCGGGAGAGGATAGCTAGCTAGCTCGTAGTAACAACATGACCAAGAGCCCTGGTAATTCGGATACCAAGGACAACAACGGCAGGTCGCGTCGCAACAAGCACAAGCGCCGCATTAATGGCGATAATGCTGAAGATACGATAGTCAATGCCGGATTCAGAGGCTCTAAACCCGGTCAGCGGAAAAAGCCATTCAAAAGAAATACTCCGGGCCCGTCCAATTTGGACCGAATACTCGATCGTTTGTGCCATATACATGGCACCCCCGAAAAGCCAGCCAATCACACCAACAGGGATTGTTGGGTGTTCAAGCAGGCAGGCAAGTTAACTGCCGAAAACAATGACAAGGGGCTGCATAGCGATGACGAGGAGGAGACCCAGCCGCTGAACAATAGAGGACAGAAGGGGTTCCCCCCACAAGTGCGGACGATGAACATGATATATGCAACCCACATACCCAAAAGGGAGCGGAAGCGTGCACTACGGGGCGTATATGAGATGGAGCCAGTCGCCCCAAAGTTCAATCCGTGGTCCTCCTGCCCAATCACTTTTGATCGAAGGGACCACCCCACTAGCATATGCCATGGCGGATTCGCCGCATTGGTTCTAGACCCAATCATTAACGGATTTCACCTCACTAGAGTCCTGATGGACGGCGGCAGCAGCCTGAACCTGCTTTATCAGGATACAGTGCGCAAGATGGGCATAGACCCCTCAAGGATTAAACCCACAAAGACGACCTTCAAAGGCGTCATACCAGGTGTAGAGGCCAACTGTACAGGCTCAGTTACACTTGAAGTGGTCTTTGGATCCCCGGATAACTTCCGAAGCGAGGAGTTAATCTTCGACATAGTCCCGTTCCACAGCGGCTATCATGCACTGCTCGGACGAACCGCATTTGCAAAGTTCAATCCGGTGCCGCACTACGCATACCTCAAGCTCAAGATGCTAGGCCCTCGAGGAGTCATTACGGTCAACGGAAACACTGAACGCTCTCCCCGAGTGGAGGAGCATACAGCGGCTCTCGCGGCGGAAGTACAAAGTAGCCTCTCAAGGCATTTCTCGAGTCCGGCTGTTAAGCGGCCGGACACCGTCAAGTGCGCCCGGAGTAACCTACAACAAGACCGCCTGGCACGTTCCGAGCATGCATAGCAATGCGGCCCCAACCCCAGCCCTCGTGAAATTGCGAAACCAGTACTACGCGTACATAATTACGCTCTGGAAATACCATGGGTGTAGGGGGAGGGGCACGACCACGACAGGCCCAGAATGCGGCTCAACCGCACCAGGGGCTCCCAATTGTGTCATTCTTCTTTTTTCTCTTACTTTCAGGACTCCTTTTTCAAGAAGCCCTGTCCGGCAATAGAATTGCCGAACACACGATGCAACAGCCAGGGAAGCAGAAAGCTACGTCGAGTGTACAGGTGGTCTCTAAAACGAGCAGTATACTTGTTTTACATATCAACCCGCAGCACGCTCCTGGAGGGCGACATGTCAAATAGTCTCGTCCCTTGCTTATCGCACTATTTGTATCGTTCTGCTTTTACCACAGCTTTTTTAATAAATAATGCACAGCTTTTGCCTATTATTGCATTCCATTTTTTATCTATATATGTTCACTTATGACATGTTGCATCCGTACGCTTTGGTACGGCCAAATACACCAGGGGCTTAAGTTCCCCAAAATATGGTGTGATAAGTCCGAACGCTTTCACAAGTGCGGCACCCCGAACTTATAGCATTATATGCATCGGCTCCGAATCATGTCTTGGGTCAATAGTTGGGTTTGCCTGGCTCCCATGTTTTGGTACCTTACGTTCCGTTATATCGGCTAAGGTAGTGCTGGGTGAACCACTGCGATTGTGCCCCGGTTGAGCTGGGTTGAGAACCTCATTGGAGAAAGCTAAAACTGACCGTCATGATAGGGCGAGAGCCGGTCGCTGTTTGAGAGGTTTTTCGAGTCCCTAAAGACTTATGCCGCTTAGAGCGAGGAGTCGGCTTTGTCTGGCCCAGGCGTGGATAGCGCCCCAAATTCGGTCTTCCAAATACTAGGGGCTTCGCCGAAATTTAAAATTATAGAATTCTATGACTAAGTGGGAGTGTTCAAGCATTATAGTCCGGTTGCCTTGTTCATTGTGTTCAGCGCCTCCCTCGAAGGACCCAAGAATGGGAAAAAGAGCGCTCAAGTTTATCCCGAACACCCCAGCACTCGTGGCATGGGGGCAGAAGCCGACAAATCGTCATCTCTCAAATTTAATAAATGTCCGCACAAAAGGTAATATTTTAAATTCTCAAACCGTTGCTTAGCGCATATGAACAATTTTTCAAGCGTACAGGATAACAAATGCGAGTTTACTCAAAAATTACATCTTTGGAGCATTCGCCCGCTATAAGGCGGGCACCCTTCAGGACGCCCTGATAATACATCTCGGGCTTGCGATACTCCCTGCCCAGTGGTGGAGCATCCGTCACAAGCTTCTAAGCGTCCATCTTTCCCCAGTGCACTTTAGCACGGGCAAGGGCCCTACGGGCACCTTCGATACAGACGGAGTGCTTGATGACTTCAATCCATGGACAGGCGTCCACTAACCGCCTCACCAGCCCGAAGTAGCTCCCAGGCATGGCCTCCTTCGGCCACAGCAGAATTATGAGGCCCTTCATGGCCTGTTCGGCCACCTTATGGAGCTCGACCAGCTGCTTCAGCTAGTCCCTCAAGGGCACCGAGTGTCCGGCCTCAGCATACTGAGACCAGAACACCTTCTTCGTCGAGCTCTCCTCCTCGGCCCGGTAGAATGCTGCAGCGTAGGACACACTGCGGGGCAGATCTGCGAATGCTTCTGGAGAGCTCCGGATTCGGGTAAGTAACAAATAATTCACTTTCACGTGCTTGCTTTGCATGAAGAATGCCTTACCCGCCGCTATCTTCTTTATTGCCTCAATTTCCTGGAGGGCTTTTTGGGCTTCGGCCTTAGCGGCTTTGGCGCTCTCAAGAGCCGAGGCGAGCTCGGACTCTCGAGTCTTTCAGTCACGCTCCAAACTCTCATGTTTTTCCACGAGAGCCTGGAGCTCTTGCCGCACCTCCGCCACCCACGCCTCCTGCTTCTCTCGCTCGGTGCATTCCGTGGCCGCATTGCTTTAGGCCTTGGACGCCGCTTCCTTCAGGGTCGCCACCTCGTTCGTGGCCCCTGCAATTCTCACGTTATTCCTGTAATTTTTTGCAACCACATATTTTATATACTTCCATAAGGTATTACTTACCTTCCTTGTCCTCGAGCTGCTTCTTGGCAAGGCCGAGCTCGTTCTCGGACCGCTCGAGGTTCTGCTTCAATGCATTGACCTCTGCAGTCAGTGCGACAGAGGTTAGCAGCGCAGCCTGCATTCCCATATTGACATGCTTATGTTAGACTCATGCGTATATCTTTTTAGATCCTCAGTTCGGCTTTTTTTTTCAAACACCAAACCGAGCATCAGGGGCTACTGTCTATGCGGTAATATTTTTACATATCTTAACTAGATACCTCAAAGCTTGTTAGAAGGCTGGCACAGGCTTCAGTCAGCCCGCTCTTGGCGGACTGAACTTTCTGGATCACCGCACTCATAACAGTGCGGTGCTCCTCGTCGATGGAGGCGCCGTTAAGCGCCTCCAACAAATTATCTGGTGCCTCCGGTTGGACGGGGGTCACCGGTGTCGCAGTCTCGCCCTTCTCACGAAGGGGTCGCCCGCCGGACTCCGGAACCACTGAAGGTTCCAGTGCGGAGTCCGGCCCAGGGCCGGACTTAGAACCCTTTGGGGTTTGGTCCCCCTCGTACCCAAAGTCTGGGAGGTTGCCTTGCGGCACCTCCGGGACCTCCTCCTCCTGGCTGGGCCCCTTTTGGGACCCCACCTTGGTGTCATCCACAGCACGAGGAGAGGAGACGGCTGGAAGTGAAGTGCTATTCACGTCCGATGACGCCAGGGAGCCGCTCATTGAAGTGTCGAGCCCGTCCTTGCGCGGGCTGCAGGGTTATATTCGGCGTGACGAGATTCTATGTGACAAATGAAACACCATGAGTTATTCTGGTATCCGGACACTTACGATGTCGCCAGGGGCTTAGTCCTCGGTGGCCACTCCTCTTCGCCGTCGTCGGCATTGGTGGAGTAGTCCGGAGGGAGGGTCCTTCCCTTCTTGGACCCTTCGGCCTCCCCCGTTGGGGCGGCCTTCCTTTTATTCTCTCCCCCCGCTGGGGGAGAGGCCTCTTTTTCCTCCTCCCTGTCTTCACGGGAGGAGTCTACCTCGGAGTCATCGGACGATGAGTCCGACAACACCTGGCGCTGGGAACTCCTTCGAGCTCCCGTGGCCTTCTTGTTGGCCTTCTTCTCCGGCACCACATAAGGCGCCAGAACCAGCAGCCCCGTTAATTTGGCATCCGCTGGGTCTTCTGGCAAGGGAGCCGGACAGCTAACCTGCCCGGACATCTTTTGCCAGGCCTGTCAAAGGTAAAGGGAGTTGTAGATCCCGCATAGAGTCAAACTATGAAAAACAAGTGTCCTGTAAAGGGTAAAATAGCTTACCTCGCCGGCTTGACGCTGCGAGCTAAATCCGCGATCTTCGGTAGCGGATGCGGGAGCCTCAGCGCCCTTGAACAACACCTTCCAGGCACCCTCGTACATAGTATCGAAGAGCCTGCTCAAGGTTTGGTGCTGTGCCGGATCAAACTCCCACAAATTAAAGGCCCTTTGTTGGCATGGGAGGATCCGGCGGATGAGCATGACCTGGACTACGTTGACGAGCTTGTGCTTCTTGTTCACCAAGGCTTTGACGCAGGATTGGAGTCCGGTCAGCTCTTTCGAATCACCCCATGATAGGCCCTTCTCTTTACAAGAGGTGAGCCATGTAGGGAAGCCAGATCGGAATTCGGGGGCACCCATTTATGGTCATGCGGCTCGGTGATGTAGAACCACCCCGATTGCCACCCCTTTATGGTCTCCACAAAGGAGCCCTCGAGCCATAGGACGTTGGGCATCTTGCCCTCCATGGCACCTCCGCACTCCGCTTGGTGGCCGCCCACTACCTTTGGCTTGACATTGAAGGTCTTCAGCCATAAGCCAAAGTGGGGCTGGATGCAGAGGAAGGCCTTGCACACGACGATGAACACCGAGATGTTGAGGATGAAATTCGGGGCCAGATCGTGGAAATCCAGGCCGTAGTAGAACATGAGCCCCCGGACAAATGGGTGAAGTGGAAAACCTAGTCCGCGGAGGAAGTGGGTGAGGAACACCACCCTCTCATGGGGCGTGGGGGTGGGAATGAGCTGCCCCTTATCGGCGAGCCGATGCGCGATGTCGCTGGACAAATATCCGGCCTTCTACAGCCTCTTGATATGCCTCTCCGTGACGGAGGAGGCCATCCACTTGCCTCCTGCTCTGGACATGGCTGGGGAAGGTTGAGGCGAGATGTGCGGACTTGGGCACTGGAGCTCGTGTGCACGGAAATGGATAAGCAAAGGAGGAAGAAGGCGCAGGTAAAAAGGTGGATCCTTATCCCCTTATATGGACGGACGAAACTATGCGTCCCCACCAGCCTGGTAAAACTCGCTTATCTCCCAAGCGCCGTAATCAATGGCGCGGTTGGGTTACCCACGCCCATATTGATGAGAATCCCGGAATAAGGGGACACGATCTCTGCTTTGACAAGACGTGCCAAGGAAACCGCCTCGCTAAACACATTGAGGTGGAACAGTAAAAATGATTCGAATAAAGGCATGGCCGTGGTGTGATGTCACGCCACGAAATACATCAGCAGATTGAATTTGTGTAAATATTATTCTCTCTACGGTGGTATGTGGAACTTATTTTGCAGAGCCGGACACTATCCTTGTGTTCAAAATGTTCTATGAAGTATTCGGAGGAGGAACCCGCCTTGCAATGCCGAAGACAATATGCGTGCCAGACTCGTTGTCATTGAAGCCTGGTTCAGGGGCTACTGAGGGAGTCTCGGACTAGGGGGTGTCCGGATAGCCGAACTATCATCTTCGGCCGGACTCCTGGACTATGAAGATACAAGATTGAAGACTTCGTTCCGTGTCCGGATGGGACTTTCCTTGGCGTGGAAGGCAAGCTTGGCGATACCGATATGTAGATCTCCTACCATTGTAGCCGACTCTGTGTAACCCTAACCCTCTTCGGTGCCTATATAAACCGGAGGGTTTTAGTCCGTAGGACGAACATCAATCATACCATAGGCTAGCTTCTAGGGTTTAGCCTCTTTGATCTCGTGGTAGATCTACTCTTGTACTACCCATATCATCAATATCAATCAAGCAGGAGTAGGGTTTTACCTCCATCGAGAGGGCCCGAATCTGGGTAAAAACATCGTGTCCCTTGTCTCCTGTTACCATCCGCCTAGACGCACAGTTCGGGACCCCCTACCCGAGATCCGCCGGTTTTGACACCGACAGTGGGCGATGGCCATGGTGGGATAGACAAGGTTGCTTCTTCATGGACCCTTCGTGGGTGGAGCCCTCCGTGGACTCGCGCATCCGTTACCCTTCATGGATTGAAGTCTCCATCATTGTGGATGTATGATAGCACCACCTATCGGAACCACGCCAAAAATCTCCGTGTCTACATTGCGTTTGCTCCCTCCAAACTCCTCCCTTTTACCTTCATATGCAATGATTTACATTCCGCTGCTATACTCTTAGAATTGCATGTGTAGGTTGTTTGCTTGACTTGTGTTAAGTTGCTAAAATCTGCCAAAACTTAAAATTGGGAAAAGGCTAGATTTTTTTGGTCAAGTAGTCTAATAACCCCCCTCTAGACATACTTTCGATCCTACAGTAGGTTATGTAGGCTAGGTTCAGAGGTAACTCCCACTTGATCTTGTATTGCTTCTGGATGTCGACAAGCTTGTTGCACCAGATGGCCGAATCATCGCATTCTTCCTTCTCTCCAGCGTAGCGAAGGTGCAGTCGGCACTGCCGATGAAATGGGCGAATGCCCCAGAACCTCTGATGGCCCTACAATAGTGATAGACGAGAACCTCATCCCACACACATACCTAGGCGACAGTGATCCGCTGGTCTCTGTCAGGAGACGTATGGATGGGCCCAAGGTCTAGTCCTGCGACCTTGTGCTTTCTCATCCTGTAGGTACTACTTGAACTCGGCGAGGCAGAGCTTCACCGAGTCCGGATCGTTGGTGTACATCACATTCAACTTGGTGCAGCCATGGGACTGAACGGCGAACTCAAAGGTGAACTCCTTGCTGAAGTCCATATCCAGCAGGCTCACCCCTCGGATCGCCATTGGAGTCTCTTCAAGTCAACAAGTGGGCAGGCAACGGCAGTAGTTCGTTTTTCAGCTCTTGGGGAACCAGATTCAAAAGTAAACTGAGTGTGTACATGCAACAACAGTTATTACCCCTCCCTCGCCTGCTGCACGCCTGGCAGAACATGCACCCTCAGCGGATTCAAACGCCTCCATTAAGAAACCTATTCCGGCCTCACGTCGGTTCACGAGCGGGTCTATATTGGTACTGTAATAACAAGTGTCAGTGGTCACTTTACATAAATTTAATTAGCTTTAATTAAAATTTATTCTTAAAACAAGCAATGCATTGGCTCGTTCTATAGTGCCACACGATTAACATGCACAACAATTAGAATTATTATTCTCAGGACGCACACGATCAACAACATTTGCTGCACTTTCACGCAGACAATACTACCAAGTTTAAACAGTTTGTTATGGTTGATGTCCTCTGCATCATCATGTCGTGTTTCCCAGCTTGCAAGATTCAGAACCAACAAAGAAGATTCAAATAATAAGTACAACAAATATGCCTACACATCTCATTGATTCCCAACTTGCAAGATTCATAACCAACCCATTAGAGCGTTTTGATAAAGTGAATATTGGGTTTAAGTCCATCTTGGCTAGCCATGTCATACAACCCAAGAACTTCGCGAATGCTCTTGACCATCACAACATCTATAATTGAGTATTCCTGTTTGCACAGATAAGAAAGACCATGATTACTATAATAGTGGCACTAGTTGAAGCAAACTTTATTTCCAAAACAAGAAAAGATTGCGATAGAATATCTTTATTTAAAAAATACAATGTTAGCACAGTATGATAAAGCATAATCATGTTGATAAAGGATAGTACTGACCGGTGTGAGGGGCCCTATGCTGCCATGACTCAATGTGGTGAACCTGCAACTCCACTCGGATGATTCAATTCATGCGACTTTTTCTGCAGTTCACCTAAAATGAAGCAAAGATTGCATCATTCAGCTAGCAAGAAGTAGTTGCTCTCATGAGCTGGTAGGTCTTCTTTAGTAGTTGCACTAAAATTGAGCAAAATTAAGGTTGACTGTCCTGCTCATGTAAGGTGCAACTATAATTTGCTTATCCTTTTGTGTAGTTCCACTAAAATAAAGTGCCATTGTGGTGACAGTGACGACCCATCTTGCAAAGGCTAATAAAATGTTGCAGGAGATTACCAGCAGAATTTGACGGAGATTTTGGAAACTCCAATCACCATTTTGTGCAGTTCCACCAAAATTGAGAGATGTTGCTCACGTGAAATTTTAGTTTAACTGCACAAGACACTCATTCCAAAAAAAGTGTTTTGTGCAGTTCACCAAAAGGTCACAATAGCAACAAGGTGAAATGGATATCCCTATCTGCACAAAAAATAGAAAGAAAACAGTTCCTGGTCAATAACAAGATACAAAACATACACGAAATGAAAAGAAGCATCTTGATTATGTTCATGGCAATCATGCAAGGACAGTAGAAATTTTAAAACGTCAGCAATGCTTCATGTTACCGGAAGCATTACGATCAACAATGACATTCGTCAAATATGGGATTACTTTAATGATGGCATTGCTTGTTTACCAGATACAATAGATCAACAACAGCTAAGGAGTTGGTTTAAGGGCATGGGACCATGGGGACACCAGGACACTCAGCAGCATAAAGAAGCAACTTACTTATCATACTGGGAAAAACAGGAGGAGTACCATTTGTAACACAGTTTAATTGCATCATATCACTTGAGGCATTAGATTAACAATAACACTGGTTAGACTGAAGGTACAGTGTGATCGCTTCATTTTACATGTGCCATTACATTAACGATAGCAAAAAGTTGGTATAAGGACATGCGATAGTGGATGTACCAGCACAATGTACCTACAAGGAGGCATAAAGTGGTGATGCCGAGTTTGTTCATACTCCGTGAGGGCAGCAAATCTAATCCTGGAGAGCTTTTACTATGTTAGGGCAGCAAATCTATCCTGGACATACTCTATTGACTTGTCCACTAGCCGCCACTTTCTATCTTTTTTTCAACCAATAATATATCTGTTCCATATCTAGTTTGTACTGCCTTTTCCATTTATTTCCCTTTTCAACCAAGAGGCCGGTTGGGTATCCAGTCTCTACTACTTTCCCCCTGTTATTTCCTCTTCGAATACGGTCCTAGATTTATGCTACGACTTTCCCCCCTTTCTTCATTGTTTGAACCAAGTCCTAGATTCGACTGCATGAAGTAGCTTTACCACTAATAATACTAAAAATTTAGGTGGCTTTGGAAGACCAAATGGAAGTAGAAAAAGATGCGGGTGAGGCTACATGTCAGTCGACTGACTTTTTCATGTCTGGTTAGTCGATTTTCCAGCCGTTGGATACGAAATCAAGGGCCTGAGTTCATCTTCAACCTCCACCCCCTGAACCGTCAGCCACCACCGGCCGAACCGCCGGCCCCCACCGCCTACGGCCGGCAGTGCTCCCGTGCCGCCTCACCGCAACGCCCTCCCCGAAATCACTCCCCACCGCCGGTCCGCCACCGCCCCGGCCATCCCTCTGCCCCCCC
>NC_057795.1:196842388-196929926 GCF_018294505.1 Triticum aestivum
CACTGTCCCGCCACCGCGCCCTAATACGCCCATTTTGCGTCATGTTCACCTAGTGTTATTTATATTGTTTTTATGCATAATAGTGCTTTTTGGAGTAATTCTAATGCCTTTTCTCTCATAATATGCAAGGTTCACACAACGAGGGAGAATTTCGGCAGCTGGAAATCTGGACCTGAAAAAGCTACGTCAGGCTACCTATTCTTCACAACTCCAAATGAGCTGAAACTTCATGAGGAATTTTTATGGAATAAATGAGAATTATTGGAGCAAATAAGTACCATAAGGGGCCAACCAGGTGGGCACAACCAACCTGGGCGTGCCAGGGAGCCTAGGCGCACCCTGGTGGGTTGTGCTCCCCTCGGCCCACCTCCGGTGCCCCTCTTCTGGTACATAAGTCATTTTTACCTAGAAAAAAAAATCAGGAGAGGTCTTTCAGGGCGAAGCGCCGCCATCTCGAGGCGGAACTTGGGTAGGAGCACTTTTGCCCTCCAGTGGAGCGATTCCGCTGGGGAAACTTCCCTCCCGGAGGGGGAAATCATCATCATCATCATCACCAACAACTCTCCCATCTTGGGGACGGAAATCTCCATCAACATATTCAACAACACCATCTTCTCTCAAACCCTAGTTCATCTCTTATGTTCAACCTTTGTACCAAAACTATAGATTGGTGCTTGTGGGTGACTAGTAGTGTTGATTACATCTTGTAGTTGATTACTATATGGTTTATTTGGTGGAACATTATATGTATAGATCCATTATGCTATTTAATAACCCTCTGATCTTGAGCATGATTATCATTTGTGAGTAGTTACTTTTGTTCGAGAGGTCACGGGAGAAATCATGTTGCAAGTAATCATGTGAACTTGATATGTGTTCGATATTTTGATGATATGTATGTTGTGATTCCCTTAGTGGTGTCATGTGAACGTCGACTACATGACACTTCATCATATTTGGGACTAAGGGAACACATTATTGAGTAGTTATTAGATGATGGGTTGCGAGAGTGACCGAATCTTAAACCCTAGTTTATACGCTATTCCGTAAGGGACCGATTGGGTCCAAAAGTTTAATGCTATGGTTAGAATTTATTCTTAATACTTTTCTCGTAGTTGCGGATTCTTGCGAGGGGGTTAGTCATAAGTAGGAGGTTTGTTCAAGTAAGAACAACACCTAAGCACTGGTCCACCCACATACCAAATTATCAAAGTAGCGAACACAGATCAAACCAACATGATGAAAGTGGCTAGATGAAATTCCCGTGTACCCTCAAGAACACTTTGCTTATCATAAGAGATCATTTTGGCCTGTCCTTTGCCTCAAAGGATTGGGCTACCTTTCTGCACTTTTGTTACTACTATCGTACCTTGCTCGTTACAAAATATCTTGTTATCAAACTACTCTGTTACTTACAATTTTGGCACTTGCAGACATTACCTTGCTGAAAACCGCTTGTCATTTCCTTCTGCTCCTCGTTGGGTTTGACACTCTTACTTATCGAAAAGGCTACAATTGATCCCATATACTTGTGGGTCATCAAGCCTCTTTTCTGGCGCCATTGCTGTGGAGTGAAGCGCTCTTGGTAAGTGGAAATTGGCAAGGAAAAATTATTACTACATGCTGAAATTTATTGTCACTTGTCACTATGGAAAACTATCCTTTGAGGGGTTTGTTCGGGGTATCTTCACCTCAACTGGAACCACAATTGGTTACCCCTCAACCTACTGCACCTACTGAAAATATTGAATATGAAATTCCTTCGGGTATGGTAGAACAACTGCTAGCTAATCCTTATGCAAGAGATGGAACCGAACATCCTGATAAACACTTGATATATGTGGATGAAATTTGTGGATTGTTTAAGCTTGCAGGTTTACCCAGAGATAAAGCTAAGAAGAAGGTTTTCCCTTTACCTTTGAAGGGAAAGGCATTGACATGGTATAGGCTATGCGATGATATTGGATCTTGGAACTGGAATCGGTTGAAATTGGAATTCCATCAAAAAAAATTATCCTATGCATCAAAACAGTTTGGGACACCTAGGTGCCCAGGCACCTTGCCTGTCTGTCGTTGGATCGTGTTTAGCGACTGATTTGGAAACTAGTGAAAATGGCTTAATTTGGCAGGCTTTAATTCTTTAATCATTCCATGCATGCATGTCACGTCATAAAAAAGGAAGGAAATTAAAATACCATATTGATTAAAAATCAATATTTATTACCTCCTTATATAACACTTATTTATTTGTAGGCTAAATCACTTTGCATGTACATACATGTGTATGTTACGTAATTTTAGTTAGGTATACATATACCCACAACATAATTGGGTATACATACACTCACAACATAATTGGGTATACATATACCCATACATGTAATTTTGTTAGTAGGTATATGCATACCTATGTATGTACATAATTTCGTTAGTAGGTATATGCATGCCCGCGTATGTATATAATTTAATTAGTAGGTATATGCATACTTGCGTATGTATATAATTTAATTAGTATGTATATGCATACCCGCATATGTATATAATTTAATTAGTAGGTATATGCATACCTGCTTATGTATATAATTTCATTAGTACATATATGCATACCTGCGTATGTACATAATTTAGTTAGTAGGTATATACATATCCACTATGCATATAATTGCTTTATTAGCAAGACCTAGAATAAATCATTGGACATATATACATGCCCGCGTATGTACATAATTCATTAATAGGTATATATATCATGGGTATGTCTCTACTATTTGGAGTCAGTGCACAATTTGTTGATGCAAATAATAAGTCAAAGATACCTCATGAAGGTACAATTTTAATCTATATGTGTATTCATCTGTGCGTACGAGGTCTACAAGCGGGCGAGTCACATTGTGCGTACATGCATGTATATTTCTTTCCTTTTTATTCTGTTATTCTCTCTCTCTACCAATTAATGTGTGTTTTAATTCTTTTCCGATCAATAAATGCAAATTGGTTGACATGCAAGCTACTCTGCTAGGTGCCCCAAACAAGTTACATATATATATATATATATATATATATATATATATATATATATATATATAATTTTTGGCCTCGTGAAGGAGAAAGTATCGCTCTAGATTGGGGGAGGCTTAAGTCAATGTTATATTCATGCCCCAATCATGATCTCTCAAGAGAAATTATTATTTAGAGTTTTTATGCTCAGCTTTCTCGTAATGATCAATCTATGCTCGATACTTCTTGTACTGGTTTTTTTATGAAGAAGACTATTGAATTCCAGTGGGATCTTTTAGAAATAATTAAACACAACTCTAAAGATTGGGAACTCGATGAAGGTAAAGAGTCAGATATTGAGCTTAACTTTGATTGTGTTAAACTTTTACGAATACCGTTGCTTTTCGAAAGTTTAGCACTAAATATGGACTTGACTTTGAGATAGTAGCTTCCTTTTGTGAATATTTTGCTACTCATGTTGATCTTCCTAAAGTGAAGTGGTTCAAATATTACCCACCAATTAAAGAAGAAATTAAAGAACCGGTAAAAGGTAAAGATGAAACTATCATTTTTAATGTTGATCCAGTTGTTCCCACTGCTTATATTGAAAAACCACCTTTCGCTGTTAGGATGAAGGAACATGCTAAAGTTTCAACTATGGTCAACAAAAGTTATATTAGAACACCTAAACCAACTGACAAATCAAACTAGAACCAAGTGTTGCTATGGTTAAAGATCTCTTGGTCGATAATATTTATGGCCATGTTATTTACTTCTATGATGAAGCTGCTAGAATTGCCAAACCTGATGAAAAAGATAAACATAGACCTGTTGTTGGCATGCCTGTTGTCTCAGTTAAGATAGGAGATCACTATTATCATGGTTTATGTGACATAGGTGCTAGCGTGAGTACTATTCCTTTTATCTTATATCAAGAAATTATGAATGATATAGCACCCGCTGAAATAGAAGACATAGATGTTACTATTAAGCTTGCCAATAGAGATACTATATCACCAATTGGGATTGTTAGAGATGTTGAAGTCTTGTGTGGGAAAATAAAATACCCTACTGATTTTCTTTTTCTTGGTTCCCCACAAGATGACTTTTGTCCCATTATCTTTGGTAAACCTTTCTTGAACATCGTTAATGCTAAAATAGATTGTGAGAAACAAACTGTCAATGTTAGTTTTGGTGATGAATCTCATGAGTTTAATTTTTCTAAATTTAGTAGAGAACCTCATAAGAAAGATTTGCCTAGTAAGGACGAAATTATTGGTCTTGCTTCTATTGCTGTACCTCCTACCGATCCTTTAGAACAATATTTGTTAGACCATGAAAATGATTTGCGTATGCATGAAAGAAATGAAATAGATAGAATCTTGTTTGAACAACAACCTCTTCTTAAACATAATCTGCCTATTGAAACTCTAGGTGGTCCTCCTCCCCTAAAGGTGATCCTGTGTTTGAATTAAAACAATTGCCAGACACTTTGAAATATGCTTATCTTGATGAGAAAAAGATATATCCTGTTATTTTTAGTGCTAACCTTTCAGAACATGAAGAAGAAAGATTATTGAAAGTTCTAAGGAAGCACCGATCTGCTATTGGATATACTCTTGATGATCTTAAGGGCATTAGTCCCACTCTATGTCAGAACAAGATTAATATGGAACTTGATGCTAAACCCGTTGTTGATCACCAATGTATGTTAAATCTGAAGATGAAATAAGTGGTAAGAACAGAAATATTGAAATTTCCGGAAGCAGGTATAATCTATCCTATAGCTGATAGTAGATGGGTAAGTCCTGTTCATTGTGTCCCTAAGAAGGGAGGTATTACTATTGTTCCTAATGATAAGAATGAACTTATTCCACAAAGAGTTGTCACAAGCTATAGAACGGTAGTTGATTTCTGAAAATTAAATAAAGCAACTAGAAAAGATCATTACCCTCTACCTTTTATTGATCAAATGATAGAAAGATTATCTAAGCACACACATTTTTGCTTCCTTGACGCATATTATGTTTTTTCACAAATACCTGTTTCTCAACCTGATCAAGAAAATACCACTTTACTTGTCCTTTTGGAACTTATGCTTATAGACGTATGCCTTTTGGTTTATGCAATGCACCTGCTACCTTTCAAAGATGTATGACTGCTATATACTCTGATTTTTGTGAAAAGATTGTTGAGGTTTTCATGGATGACTTTTCTATTTATGGGAAGTCTTTTGATGATTGTTTAAGCAATCTTGGTCGAGTTTTGTAGAGATGTGAGCAAACAAATCTTGTCTTGAATTGGGAGAAGTGCCACTTTATGGTTAACGAAGGTATTGTTTTGGGCCATAAAATTTCTGAAAGAGGTATTGAGGTGGACAAAGCCAAGGTTGATGCAATTGAGAAAATGCCATGTCCTAAAGATATCAAAGGTATTCATAGTTTCCTTGGTCATGCTGGTTTCTATAGGAGATTTATCAAAGTCTTTTCTAAAATTTCTAGGCCTCTTACACATCTTTTGCAAAAGGATACTCCTTTTGTTTCCGATGATGATTGTTGAGAAGCCGTCAAAACACTCAAAAAGCCTTAATTTCTACACCCATTGTTCAACCACCTGATTGGAACTTGCCTTTTGAAATTATGTGTGATGCTAGTCATTATGTTGTTGATGTTGTTCTAGGATAAAGAGTTGATAAGAAACTAAATGTTATCCACTATGCTAGTAAAACTTTAGACAATGCCCAACGAAATTATGCTACTACTAAAAAAGAATTCTTAGCAGTGGTGTTTGCTTGTGATAAATTTAGATCCTACATTGTTGATTCCAAAGTGACTATTCACACCGATTATGCTGCTATAAAATATTTTATGGAAAAGAAAGATACTAAACCTAGACTCATTAGGTGGGTTCTTCTACTACAAGAATTTGATTTGCATATCATTGATAAAAAGGAGCGGAGAACCCCATAGCCGATAACCTGTCCAGCTTGAAAATATTCTTGATGACCAGCAACCTATTAATGATAGCTTTCCTGATGAACAGTTAGATGCAATAAATGTTTCTCATAACACTCCTTGGTATGCTGACTATGCTAATTATATTGTTGCTAAATACATACCACCTAACTTCACTTACCAACAAAAGAGAAAATTCTTCTATGATTTAAGGCATTACTTTTGGGATGACCCACATCTTTATAAAGGAGTAGATGGTATTATTAGATGTTGCGTACCTGAGCATGAATAGGAACAAATCCTATGGAAATGTCACTCCGAAGCTTATGGAGGACATCATGCGGGAGACAGAACTGCTCACAAGGTAGTGCAATCTGGTTTTTATTGGCCTACTCTCTTCAAGGATGCTCGTAAGTTTGTCTTATCTTGTGATGAATGTCAAAGAGTAGGTAATATCGGTAAGCATCAAGAAATGCCCATGAATTATTCTCTTGTTATTGAACCATTTGATGTTTGGGGATTTGATTCCATGGGACCTTTTCCTTCCTCTAATGGGTACACTCATATTTTGGTTGCTGTCGATTATGTTACTAAGTGGGTAGAAGCTATTCCAACTAGTAGTGCTGATGACAACACCTCTATTAAAATGCTGAAGGAAGTTATTTTCCCAAGGTTTGGAGTCCCTAGATAGTTAATGAATGATGGTGGTTCACACTTTATTCATGATGCTTTCCGTAAAATTCTTGCCAAGTATGATGTCAACCATAGAATTGCATCACCCTATCATCCTTAGTCTAGTGGTCAAGCTAAACTTAGCAATAGAGAAATAAAATTAATTTTATAAGAGACTATCAATAGGCTCCGGAAGAATTGGTCTAAGAAATTAGATGATGCACTTTGGGCTTATAGAACAGCATATAAAAATCCTATGGGTACGTCTCCTTATAAAATGGTTTATTGAAAAGCTTGTCATTTGCCTCTTGAGTTAGAACATAAAGCATATTGGGCAATCAAAGAACTCAACTATGATTTAAAACTTGCTGGTGAGAAGAGGTTATTTGATATTAGCTCATTAGATGAATGGAGAACCCAAGCTTATGAAAATGCCAAGTTATTTAAAGAAAAAGTTAAAAGATGGCATGATAAAAGAATCCAAAAGCGTGAGTTCAAAGTTGGAGAATATGTTCTTTTGTACAAATCCCATTTCAGATTCTTTGCAGGAAAACTCCTCTCCAAATGGGAAGGACCCTATGCTATCAAAATAAATAATGTCGAGGGTAATAACACGAAGGTTGTTAATGGGCAACGAATAAAATATTATATCTCAGGTACGCCCATTAATGTTGAAAATAATGTTATCCAAACTATGACACCGGAAGAACACATAAAAGAAACCTTCTGGAACGCTCTAGAATCGTGAAAAAAGGGAGGTATGTGATACGGTCAGTAAACGAACTCCGAAAAATCTGCAAAAATATTTTTTGTCAGTTTTGGAGGAAATTAGGAAAATAGGAAACTACCAGGAAGGTGACCCTGGTGGTCACAAGACACCAGGGCGAGCCTGGCTTGCCCTGGCAAGCCAGGCGCGCCCAGGTGGGTTGTGCCCACCTCGGGTACCTTTCGGACTCCATTTTTCTTCCGTTTGCTTGTTTACCAAGATAAAAAAATATTTATATACCCCCCGAACCTATTGACCTCCGTATCGCAGAGAAATCTCCTGTTTTCTTTTCTTGCTGTTTTCTGACAGATCTAATCCACCATGGCCGCTTCAAGCTCCTCCAAGGACAAATTCTTCGAGAACGTCATCAACCCATATCTGCGGGAGGTGATGCAGCACCCTCAAGCTATCCAGATGTGTGAGGGGTGCTCCACATCCACAATGTGCAGGGCCCCAAGGGGACTGGTTCCGTGGAGGCTAGGCTTGAAGCTATGGAGCAGGAAGTCTTTCGGTGCAAGGGGATGGTGGAACATGGACTCAATGTCAATCACCTCATGATCGCGGACTACACCCATGATCTCAAGGTGGATGGCAAGTCCATAAAGGACACCTTCTTCTCCATCAACGAGCAAATTAACTTCCTCCAGAGCCAGATCTACGACGTTCAAAACCAAGTCTTTGAATATGAGGCAAGGTTTAAAGGTATGAGTTTGGCTGCCAGTTGCAGGACCCGAGAGACTCACTCTTCCCTTATTATGGTTTGACTCTTTCGTGGAAACCCGAGGACAAGATCGCTACCTCTTCATCACCACCACCACCTTCTTCATCACCAAAAGAAAATTGAGTATCGGGTATGGGCACTCCCCTTGGCTTTCGCCAAGCTTGGGGGAGGTGCCCCGGTATCATATCACCTCCACTATCTTTTGCTTTCACTTTTCTTAGTCTGATCCATATTTATCTTTTGCTTTAGATGAATAAAAGTTTAGTTCGATCCTTTCTTTTCTAGAGTCTGCTTAGCGATCTATCCTTGTAATCGTGTGTGAGATTTATAATAAAGTTTTGTTTGAGTTTTACTTTCTTTACTTTCATGTTTCAATAAAAAGAAAGGAAATAAATGAAAGCGATCATGTGCTAATCTTATGGTAAGTAATGACATCACACAAGGAAAAGTATAAGTAGAAATTTTTATTGTAGATTGACAAACATAGCATTGGTCAATGATGCAATTCATGAAAGAATTAATAAGGGAAGAGAAGATTCACAAGCAAATACACTATCCTAGAAATCTTTTATGATTGTGAGCACCCATCAAAATATTATATGCCAAAATTGTTGACGTTGGACAAGGAAGACAATGTAATGATTTATGTTTGTTCATATTCACATATGTCGGTGTTCTGGGAACGGGGGTCCCCAGACTTGCCTGCCTGCGGCCTGCAGCGTGGCTCAACCAGCGGCCTAGTATGGCCCGTCTTCATCAGCAAGCACTCAAGACCCTCGCGAGGGGCCAAGCCTTGCAGGGTGGATGACACAAGGCCTCCTCAGGGGCAGCCTCACCAGGCAGGCTCGCGAGGAGGCGGAGAGATCAAGGCAAGGGGTACCTCGCGAGGTGCTCATGATGCAAGCCATGACGATCAAGACCAGGCGGGCGCCAGCCTACACAGTGTCCTTGTTTCCTCTTTGGTGCAAAGGGGGCAAGCGCAGGCGGAGAGTACCGAGGCATCAAGCAAACGTTTCCATATCAGTGCAATGAGACCAAGACCAACAGGACGGCAGGACGGAGGTCACCGTGGAGCCCAAGACGGCGTCATCACTAGTGCCTTTGGCAGTCGAAGACCACCTTTAGTCAGGATAGCTTGTACAAGCTGTCCCCTTACAAAATGGCCGTTGTAGGCCCCCTTCCCGCTCAATATTTGGGAAGAGGACCAGGGCCTCTATAAATAGGGCTAGCCACCACAGTCGAAGGCATCTCATCTAGAGCCAATAGAGACGGATCGACTCCTCTCCAAACACACCGCCACAAGAACACCTCTCCTCGGGAGGCTGTTCTTCCTCTATACTGTTCATCATCAACATAAGAGGCAATCCACCACACCACACACTGGATTAGGGTATTACACCACAACGATGGCCGAACCAATATAGACCTTGTGTCTCTTGTGTTGTTCATGGTGCTAGCTTAGAATCGCGGCAAGGTTCTGGGCGTGTTTTGGTAGGGAGAAGATCTTCGTGCGCACCCCAGAGTTCGAACCTTAAGGGTTTTGTCAGAACCGGATATCCGACATTTGGCGCACCAGGTAGGGGTGTGCCGGAGCTGTCCCTTCCATCGGCTCGCTCTCCACCAACACCGCTCTTTGACCTCATGGCGGACAACACCCCTCTAGCTCCGGCAGTCGATGTCAGCACTGGGGCCAGGGGGCTCCGAGCCTTGGCCCCCACCTTGCGGCAGGTGTAGTGGTCGCACAAGTTCAAGCCAGAAATGCCGCCGCGCTATGACGGTGCGGCGGATCGTCTGGTTTTCCTGCTGGCATACGAGGAGGCCATCCTCAAGGCCGGAGGCGACGACAAGGTCATGGCCAACTGGTTTCCTATGGCCCTCACCGGCGTCCTGCGTGTTTGGCTGCTCAACCTGCCAACATCTTCTGTGGCCTCCTAGGAGGAGCTGCGCAACCTCTTCCTCACCCACTATGCTGTGCCGGCGCCCCCGGTTGTCGTAGCTCTCCTGGGCGGCTCGCAGGTGCCACCCTCGGACCGCGATGTCAAGCCATTCTGCCGCGGCAAGGAGCTCCTCCGGGTTGGGCGGCACCCAAAGACGACCTAACCTTCAACTCGGACGATCACCCCGTCAACACCGCCTGCTCGGGTGCGCTCCCAATGCTTTGCACGCCCACCATCTGCCAGGTGGCTGTCACCAAGACCCTCATCGACAGCGGCGCCGGCCTCAATGTGCTCTCGGTGGAGGCCTTCAGCCTCCTCCATGTACCGCTGGAACGACTTCGACCCAACAAGCCCTTCCCGGGCGTCGGAGGTGGTCCCTCCAGCTCCCTGGGGCAGATCCGCCTTCCTGTGACCTTCGGCACCCACGACAACTTCTGCACGGAGCTGGTCGACTTTGACATCGCCCACATCGGCCTCCCATACAATGCCATCCTCGGATACCTCGCCCTAGCTCAGTTCATGGCAGCGACCCATCCGGCCTACAACCTCATGAAGATGCCCGAGAGTAGCGACGTCCTCACCGTAGCCGGAGATATCAAGGATGCTCTGCTGGTGCTCAAGCTCGCCCTCAAGACAGCCACAACAGCGTAGCCTGCCGGCACAGACACCTCCAAGGCCAAGGAGGCTGCACCGACCAAGAAGAAGCAGTTGTTCACCTAGGACAAGGCGGAGACCAAGCACGTACCAGTTGAGGAGGACGGCTCCTCAGGCGCCACCTTCACCATAGGTGCCAATCTCGACCCTGACCAAGAGGAAGCACTGGTGAAGTTCCTGCGCTCGAACAAGGATGTGTTCGCATGGGAACCCAAGAAGCTAGTGGGGGTCTGCTACGTCTTGAGCTTGCGTTGGTTTTCCTTGAAGAGGAATGGGTGATGCAACAAAGTAGCGTACGTATTTCCCTCAGTTTTTGAGAACTAAGGTATCAATCCAGTAGGACGCTCCTTAAAAGTCCCACGCACCTACACAAACAAACAAGAACTCGCAACCAACACAATAGAGGGGTTGTCAATCCCTTCACGTCCACTTGTGAAAGTGAGATCTGATAGAGATAATATGATAAGATAATTTTTTTTGGTATTTTTATGATATAGATTGGAAAAGTAAAAGGTGCAAATAAAAGTAGATTGAAAGCTTATATGATAAAAGATAGACCCGGGGGCCATAGGTTTCACTAGTGGCTTCTCTCAAGATAGCATAAGTATTACGGTGGGTGAACAAATTACTATCGAGCAATTGATAGAAAAGCGAATAATTATGAGATTATCTAGGCATGATCATGTATATAGGCATCACGTCCTTGACAAGTAGACCGACTCCTGCCTGCATCTACTACTATTACTCCACACATCGACCGCTATCCAGCATGCAATTAGAGTATTAAGTTCATAAAGAACAGAGTAACACATTAAGAAAGATGACATGTTATAGAGGGATAAACTCATGCAATATGATATAAACCCCATCTTTTTATCCTCGATGGCAACAATACAATACGTGCCTTGCTGCCCTTGCTGTCACTAGGAAAGGACACCGCAAGATTGAACCCAAAGCTAAGCACTTCTCCCATTGCAAGAAAGATCAATCTAGTAAGCCAAACAAAACTAATAATTCGAAGAGACTTGCAAAGATAACTTAATCACACATAAAAGAATTCAGAGGAGATTCAAATATTTCTCATAGATAAACTTGGTCATAAACCCACAATTCATCGGATCTCGACAAACACACCGCAAAAAGAGTTACATCGAATAGATCTCTAAGAAGACGGAGGAGAACTTTTTATTGAGATTCAAATAAAGAGAAGAAGCCATCTAGCTAATAACTATGGACCTGAAGGTCTGTGGTAAACTACTCACAACTCATCAGAAGGGCCTTGGAGATGATGTAGAGGCCCTCCGTGGTCGATTCCCCCTCCGGCGGAGCGCCGACGAAGGCTCCAAGATGGGATCTCGAGGATACAGAAGGTTACAGCAGTGGAAATAGTTTTTCGTGGTGCTTCTGATGTTTTCAGGGTATGTGGGTATATATAGGAGGAAGAAGTAGGTCGGTGGACGCTCGAGGGGCCCACGAGGGTGGGGGGCGTGCCCACCTCTAGGGGCGCGCCGGGCACCCTTGTGGCCGCCTCCTCTGTTTCTTGACGTCCACTCCAAGTCCCCAGGATCACATTTGTTCCAAAAAGATCTCTCCCGAAGGTTTCATTCCGTTTGGACTTCGTATGATATTACTTTTCTTCGAAACAGTAAAATAGGCAAAAAAACAGCAATTCGGGCTGGGCCTCCGGTTAGTAGGTTAGTCCCAAAAATGATATAAAAGTGAAAGTAAAGCCCATAAACATCCAAAACGGGTAATATAATAGCATGGAACAATAAAAAATTATAGATACGTTGGAGATGTATCAAGCATCCCCAAGCTTAATTCCTGCTCGTCCTCGAGTAGGTAAATGATAAAAACAGAATTTTTGATGTGGAATGCTACCTAGCATAATTCTCAATGTAATTTTCTTTATTGTGACATGAATGTTCAGATCCAAATGATTCAAAATAAAAGTTCATATTGACATAAGAAATAGTAATACTTCAAGAATACTAATCAATGCAATCATTTCTTCTCAAAATAACATGGCTAAAGAAAGTTCATCCCTACAAAATCATATAGTTAGGCTATATTTCATTTCCATCACACAAAATAACTCCCATCAAGAACAACCCCGGTTTCAGCCAAGCAATTGGTTCATACATTTTAACGCGCTTCAGCCCTTTTCAACTCTCACACAATACATGAGCGTGAGCCATGGATAAAGCACCATGGGTGGAATAGAATATGATGATGGAGGTTGTGTGGAGAAGACAAAAAAGGAGAAAGTCTCACATTGACGAGGCTAATCAATGCGCTATGGAGATGCCCATCAATTGATGTCAACATGAGGAGTAGGGATTGCCATGCAACCGATGCACTAGAGCTATAAATGTATGAAAGCTCAACAAAAGGAACTAAGTGGGTGTGCATCCAACTTGCTTGCTCATGAAGACCTAGGGCATTTGAGGAAGCCCATCGTAGGAATATACAAGCCAAGTTCTATAATGAAAAATTCCACTAGTATATGAAAGTGACAACATATGAGACTTCTCTATATGAAGAACATGGTGCTACTTTGAAGCACAAGTGTGGAAAAGGATAGTAACATTGCCCCCTTTTTTATTTTCTTTTTCTTTTTTCTTTTTTCTTTTGGCCTTTCTTTTTTTCTTTTGGCCTTTCTTTTTTTCTTTGGCCTTTCTTTTTTCTTTTCTTTTTGGCCTTTTTTTATTTGGGGACAATGCTCTCATAATGATGATCATCACACTTCTATTTATTTACAACTCAAAACTAGAACAAGATATGACTCTATATGAATGCCTCCGACGGTGTACCGGGATGGGAAATGAATCAAGAGTGACATGTATGAAAAATTATGCATGGTGGCTTTGCCACAAATATGATGTCAACTACATGATCATGCAAGGCAATATGACAATGATGATGCATGTCATGAAAAACGGAACGGAACGGTGGAAAGTTGCATGGCAATATATCTCGGAATGGCTATGGAAATGCCATAATAGGTAGGTATGGTGGCTGTTTTGAGGAAGATATAAGGAGGTTTATGTGTGATAGAGCGTATCGTATCACGGGGTTTGGATGCACCGGCGAATTTTGCACCAACTCTCAAGGCGAGAAAGGGCAATGCATGGTACCGAAGAGGGTAGCAATGATGGAAATGTAAAAGTGCGTATAATCCATGGACTCACATTAGTCATAAAGGACTCATATACTTATTGCAAAAGTTTTATTAGCCCTCGAAGCAAAGTACTACTACACATGCTCCTAGGGGGGAGGTTGGTAGGAGTTAACCATCGCGCGCCCCCGACCTCCACTCAAGGGAAAGCAATCAAAAGAGCACCCCATGCAATAAATTTGTTACACAACTTTTACCATACGTGCATGCTACGGGACTTGCCAACTTCAAAACAAGCATTCTTTAAATTCATAATCACCCAACTAGCATGACTCTAATATCACCACCTCCATATCTCAAAAACAATTATCAAGTATGAAATTGATCATAGAATCCAATTCACTTCCCATGATAGTTCTTATTATACCCAACTTGGATGCCCATCATTCTAGGACCAATTTTATAACCATAGCAAATACCATGCTGTTCTAAGAGACTCTCAAAATAATATAAGTGAAGCATGAGAGATAAACAATTTCTACAAAATCAAGCCACCGCCGTGCTCTAAAAAGTATAAGTGAAGCACTAGAGCAAAATTATCTAGCTCAAAAGATATAAGTGAAGCACATAGAGTATTCTAATAAATTCTAATAAAGTGGGCTTCTCCCAAAAGGTGTGTATAGAAAGGATGATTGTGGTGATCTAAAAAGAAAAGACTAATATCATACAAGACGCTTCAAGCAAAACACATATCATGTGGCGAATATAAATATAGCTCCAAGTAAAGTTACCGATGAATGAAAACGAAAGAGGGGATGCCTTCCGGGGCATCCCCAAGATTAGGCTTTTGGTTATCCTTGAATATCTTGGGGTTCCATGGGCATCCCCAAGCTTAGGCTCTTGCCACTCCTTATTCCAAGGTCCATCAAATCTTTACCCAAAACTTGAAATCTTCACAACACAAAACTCAATAGGAAATCCCATAAGCTCCATTAGTGCAAGAAAGAAAAACCACCACATAATGTACTGTAACGAACTCATTCTTTATTTATATTGGTGTTAAACCTACTGTATTCCAACTTCTCTATGGTTCATACCACTTAATACTAGCCATAGATGCATCAAAATAAGCAATCAACACACGAAAAACAGAATCTGTCAAAAACAGAACAGTCTGTAGCAATCTGTAACTCTCGAATACTTCTGGAACTCTAAAAATCCTACCAAAATAGGAAGTCCTGGGAAATTTGTCTATTTATCTACTTAAAAAATAATCAACACAAAAGCACGTTTGTGAATTACTAAAATTATTTTCGTGCGTGCAAAGTTTCTGTTTTTCAGCAGAATCAAATTAACTATCACCAGAGGTTATCCTATAGGTTCTACTTGGCACAAACACTAATTAAAACATGAAAACACATCTAAACAGAAGCTAGATGAAATATTTATTGAATAACAGCAAGTAAAAATAATGGGTTGTCTCCCTACAAGCGCTTTTCTTTAAAGCCTTTTAGCTAGGCATTGAGATTTCAATGATGCTCACATGAAAGACAAGAATTGAAGCACAAAGAGAGCATCCTAAAACATGTGAAAAACACACTTAAGTCTAACATACTTCCTATGAATAGGTATTTTGTAAGCAAACAAATTATCAAGGCAAACAAAACCTAACATATGCAACGAAGAAGAAAGGAACAATAGCAATCTCAACATAACGAGAGGAAATTTTGTAATATGAAAATTTCTACAATGATATTTCCCCGTCTCATAATAATTACATGTGGGATCATAAGCAAATTCAACAAAATAGCTATCACATAAAATATTTTCAACACGGTCCACATGCATGCAATGTTGACACTCTTCCAAAATAGTGGGATTATCATTAACTAAAGTCATGACCTCTCCAGACCCACTTTTATCAAAAACTTCATAAGATTGAACATTATCCAAATATGTGGGATCTAAAGTTGACACTCTTCCAAACCCACTTTCAGTATTATTGCAAAAATTATTATCAATCTCATATTCATCATGGGCTTAAATAAAATTTCAAGATTATAAGAAGAATCGCCCCAATCATGATCATTGCAACAAGTAGTGGTCATAGCAAAACTAGCATCCCCAAGCTTAAGGTTTTGCATATCATTAACACAATTGATATTAATAGAATTTATAACAAAATCATTGCAATCATGCTTATTATTCAAAGATCTATCGTGAATTACTTCATAAAGTACTTCATCACAATTTTCAGATTCACGAATTTCAAGCAAAACCTCATAAAGATAATCTAGTGCACTCAACTCACTAGCAATAGGTTCAACATAATTGGATCTCTTAAAGATATTAGCAAGTGGATGAGGATCCATAGATCTTAGGTTCTCTATTTATCAATAAATAAACAACTATTCAAACCAAACGAGCAAATGAGCCAAGTAAGACATCAAAGCAAATGAAAAGATGAACAGAAGAAGGGCGAATAAAACGGCAAGGGTGAAGTGGGGGAGAGGAAAACGAGAGGCAAATGGCAAATAATGTAACGCGAGGGAGATGAGTTTGTGATGGGTACTTGGTATGTCTTGACTTGAGCGAAGACCTCCCCGGCAACGGCGCCAGAAATCCTTCTTGCTACGTCTTGAGCTTGTGTTGGTTTTCCTTGAAGAGGAAAGGGTGATGCAGCAAAGTAGCGTAAGTATTTCCCTCAGTTTTTGAGAACCAAGGTATCAATCCAGTAGGAGGCTCCTCAGAAGTCCCACGCACCTACACAAACAAACAAGAACTCGCAACCAACAAAATAAAGGGGTTGTCAATCCCTTCACGGCCACTTGCGAAAGTGAGATCTGATAGAGATAATATGATAAGATAAATATTTTTGGTATTTTTATGATATAGATTGGAAAAGTAAAAGATACAAATAAAAGTAGATTGAAAGCTTATATGATAAAAGATACACCCGGGGGCCATATGTTTCACTAGTGGTTTCTCTCAAGATAGCATAAGTATTATGGTGGGTGACCAAATTACTGTCGAGCAATTTATAGAAAAGCGAATAATTATGAGATTATCTAGGCATGATCATGTATATAGGCATCACATCCGTGACAAGTAGACCGACTCCGGCCTGCATCTACTACTATTACTCCACACATCAACTGCTATCCAGCATGCATCTAGAGTATTAAGTTCATAAAGAACAGAGTAACGCATTAAGAAAGATGACATGATGTGGAGGGATAAACTCATGCAATATGATATAAACCCCATCTTTTTATCCTCGATGGCAACAATACAATACGTGCCTTGCTGCCCTTGCTGTCACTAGGAAAGGACACTGCAAGATTGAACCCAAAGCTAAGCACTTCTCCCATTGCAAGAAAGATCAATCTAGTAGGCCAAACCAAACTGATAATTCGAAGAGACTTGCAAAGATAACTTAATCACACATAAAAGAATTCAGAGGAGATCCAATTATTTCTCATAGATAAACTTGATCATAAACCCACAATTCATTGGATCTCGACAAACACACCGCAAAAAGAGTTACATCAAATAGATCTCCAAGAAGATCGAGGAGAACTTTGTACTGAGATTCAAAGAGAGAGAAGAAGCCATCTAGCTAATAACTATGGACCCGAAGGTCTGTGGTAAACTACTCACAACTCACCGGAAGGGCCTTGGAGATGATGTAGAGGCCCTCCATGGTCGATTTCCCCTCCAGCGGAGCGCCGGCGAAGGCTCCAAGATGGGATCTCGCGGATACAGAAGGTTACGATGGTGGAAATAGTTTTTCGTGGTGCTTTTGATGTTTTCAGGGTATGTGCGTATATATAGGAAGAAGAATTAGGTCGGTGGACGTTCGAGGGGCCCACGAGGGTGGGGGCGCACCCACTTGTAGGGGGCGCGCCGGGCACCCTCATGGCCACCTCCTCTGTTGCTTGATGTCCACTCCAAGTTCCCCGGATCACGTTTGTTCCAAAAAGATCGCTCCCGAAGGTTTCATTCCATTTGGACTCCATTTGATATTCCTTTTCTTCGAAACACTGAAATAGGAAAAAACAACAATTCGGGCTGGGCCTCCGGTTAGTAGGTTAGTCCCAAAAATGATATAAAAGTGTAAAGTAAAGCCCATAAACATCCAAAACGGGTAATATAATAGCATGGAACAATCAAAAATTATAGATACGTTGGAGACGTATCAGGGTCCCAAGGTAGGTGATTGAGCATCACCTGAATGTGTGTCCCAATGTACGCCCCATGAAGCAGAAAGCAAGGCGGCAGTCCACCGAGAAGCAGGCCTTCATTGTCCAAGAAACCCGCAAGCTGGGGGCGGCAGGTGTTATTCGCGAGGTTCGCTACCCCGAATGGCTGGCAAACCCAGTTGTTGTGTCGAAAAAAGGGGGGAAGGAGCGGATGTGCATCGACTTCACCAACCTCAACAAGGCCTGCCCTCAAGATCTGTTCGTGCTCCCTCGCATCGACCAAATCGTCGACTCCACCACCGAGTGTGACCTACTATGTTTCTTGGATGCGTTTTCAGGCTATCACCAAATCAAGATGGCGGTAGAAGATGTGGAGCCTTCCTGACCCGATGTGGGGTATACTGCTACACCTACATGCCGTTCGGGTTATGCAACGCGAGCGCAACCCTCCAGTGGCTGATGCACATCGCCCTAGGCCGGCAGCTCGGGAAAAACACCGAGGCTTAAGTCGACGACATTGTGGTGAAGACTCATGAGGCGAAGACCTTGATCCAGGACCTGGAAGAGACCTTCGCGAGCCTCCGCGAAGTGGACCTGCGACTTAACCCGGAGAAGTGCGTGTTTGGCGTTCCTTCTGGCAAGCTTCTGGGCTTCCTCGTGTCCCACAGAGGGATCGAGGCCAACCTAGAGAAGGTCAAGGCAATCGAAGACATGAGTCCACCGCAAACCCTCAAAGAAACGCAGAAGCTCGCCGGACGCGTAAGTGCGTTAGGACGTTTCATCTCCAAGCTGGGGGAGCGCGCCTTTCCTTTCTTCAAGCTGATGAAGAAGAAGGGTCCATTTGAATGGACACAGGAGGCTGACCAAGCGTTTCAAGACCTCAAGAAGTACCTGACCAGCCCTCCTGTGATGGTGGAACCACGCCCTCTCGAGCCCCTGGTGCTCTACCTCGCCGCCACACCCTACTCCGCCAGTGCAGCTTTAGTGGCAGTTCGGGAAGAGCGCCAGGTCAGGCTGCGTCACGACAGGCCACGGCCCCGGCCGCGGCAGCACAAGACCAAGAAGGCCTCGCAAAGACCAGGCCTCGGCGGATGGAGACCAGCCTCAATAGGAAGACACCCCTAGGGCTGAAGAGGCCGCACCAGGGAGCCAAGTGCTTGGGGCTCCATCTTCTCAAGAGGCGCTTAACCCTCCAGAGGGCACGGACCTCGTCAGCACACCCACCCTCGTCGAGCATCCAGTGTATTTCGTCAGCACGATGCTGCGGGATGCAAGGGCACGATACCCCATGCCTCAAAAGCTCTTGATTGCGCTGCTGGTGGCGTCGCGTAAGCTGCGGCACTACTTTCAAGGTCACCCCATTAAGGTCGTCTTGGCCTACCCATTGGAAAGGGTACTCAGGAGTCCCAACTCTGCTGGAAGGGTCGCCGATTGGAACATTGAGCTGCAAGCATTTCAGTTGGAATTCAGCACAACCATGGTCGTCAAGGGAGCCGCACTTGCAGATTTTGTGGCAGAATGGACAGAGGCGCCAGGGATTGAAGCAGGAGAATATTGGTTACTTTCCCTAGGAAGTGAGGCACCGGATGGTTGGGTCATGCACTTCGATGGAGCATTCTCACAGCACGGCGCGGGGGCTGGTGTAGTGCTTATATCCCCCACTCAGGGCAAGCTCTATTATGCCATGCAGCTCTGTTTCCAGCATAGCAAGAAGGTCTCCAACAACGTAGTAGAATACGAGGGCCTCATAGCCGGCTTGAAAGCTGCAGCAACACTGGGGGTGAAGTGCCTCATCATCAAGGGTGATTCATAGCTCCTCGTCAACTTCTCCAACAAGGTGTACGAGCCGAAGGACGAGCACATGGAAGCATATATTGCGGAGGTGTGCAGGATGAAAAAGCAGTTTTGGGGGCTGGAGTTGCAGCATGTGCCCGCGGCACCAACCAAGAGGCTGATGACATCCCCAGGAGGGCATCCAAGCAGCTGCCTCAGGAGCCTGGCATTTTCGAGGAACAGCTCTTCAAGCCATTGGCAGTGCCGTCATTGTCAAGCACAGCGCAACCTCGGGAGGAACTCCCTCAGCCACCTGCCACAAGAGCCCCGACCTGTGGCCCAACCTTGGGAGCACACTTACTCCTGGCGCTGGAGCCTGCTGGACCACGGAATTCAAGGACTACCTAATGCAAGGGACGCTGCCAGAGAAAGAGGAGGACACAGAACACGTGGCCCGGCAGGCCACAGCCTACGGCATCCAAGACAGAGAGCTCTACCGGAAGTGGTCAAATGATGTTTCCCTGCGTTGCATCTCTAGGGAACAGGGGAAGGAGTTGCTGGTTGACATACACAATGGAGATTGCGGACACCACTCATCGTCATGAACCCTCGTCGGCAAGGCGTTTCGCAGTGGGTTCTACTGGCCTATGGCACTCAACAACGCAATCGAGCTGGTGAAGGCCTGCGAAGCCTGCTAATTCCATGCCAAGCAGATCCATCAGCCAGCTCAGGGCCTGCAGACCATCCCACTCTCGTGGCCATTTGCGGTCTGGGGCTGGATATCTTGGGCCCGTTTCCTCGAGAGCCTGGGGGCTACCGCTACCTCTACGTCGCCATCAACAAGTTCACCAAGTGGGCGGAGGTGGAAGCCGTCCGCACCATCCCAGCTGGTTCTATAGTCAAGTTCATCAAGGGCCTCGTGAGCCGATTCGGGGTCCCTAATCGCATCATCACGGATAACGGTTCAAAGTTCACCAGCAATCTCTTCAAAACTTATTGTTCTAACCTTGGAACGCAGATATGCTACGCTTCGTGGCGCACCCCCTGAGTAACGGCCAGGCCGAACGTGCCAACACAGAGGTCCTGAAGGGCCTCAAAACCAGGACCTTCAAAAAGAAGCTGGAGGCCTGCGGTAGGGGCTAGTATGACGAGCTCCAGTCCGTGTTGTGGTCCATCCGCACTACCGCCACCAAGTCGACTGGCGAGACCCCATTCTACCTCATCTACAGAGCAGAGGTGGTCCTCCCTCATGAGGTCAGGCGTCGTTCCGCGCGGGTCCTAGCGTTTGATGAAGCACAATAGGATGCCATGCGGGGGATGGACCTCGTGCTGGGGAAGGAGCACCGTCGAGAAGCCGCACTACGAGCAGCAAGATACCAGCAGGCGCTGCGGCGGTATCGTTGCTGCAACATCCGCCCCAGGACCCTCGAGGTAGGTGACCTCGTGCTCAGGCGGGTGCTCTCCAGGGAAGGGCTGCATAAGCTCTCGCCCATGTGGGAGGGCCCATCCAAGGTTGTCCATGTTTCCAGGCCTAGCGCCGCGCACCTGGAGACTCAGGAAGGGGTGCCCATCCCAAACGCTTGGAACATTCAGCACCTCCGGAAGTTCTACCCTTGAAGAAAGGCCCGATGCCTGTGAAGAAGGCCCGGTGCCTATGAAGTTCGCCGCCCAAAGAAAGGCCCGGTGCCTGTGAAGAAGGCCCAGTGCCTGTGATGCTCGCCGCCCGTGACACTCTCACATAATAATGAGTTGGGGCTATACACGCCCCAGAGTCTCCGGAGTGCCGCCCTCGGGCCTCGGGGGCTCCCGCCCATGCCCAGTGGCAGCACTTAGCTTCGCGCTAGTGAGAAGACGTCGAAGACTAGTCTAGGTGCCGGACGCGGCTTTTCATTTGCTTTTCGCAGTTGGCTTGTTTTCCCTTGTTTGAACCTTTATTGAAGTTGCTTCTAGTGTTGTTTGCCATCTTCTGCCCCTGTTCTTTGTTTTCGGCTTTTGTCTTGCTCGTTCTCTCTCTCGCAAACCTCACTAGGGGGCTGCGCGGGCGCCCTCGTGAGCCCTTTCTCGCCTGGTTTTTGTGAGGCTCTCTCATTCAAGTTCATAGCGGGAGCACCCCTCCCGGTCCATGCCCCTCGGGTATCGCGACACAAAGCACCGGGCCTAAGCCGGCAACCCTCGCGACCAAGGTTCGGAAACGCTTCTCCCAACTGATTTTTGCAGCTCTTAAGGCGCCCGGGGAGGCCTCAAGCAGGCACCTCGCAAGGCGAAAACTACTGCAGACATCCCGAGCTAAGTTGTTCCTACGCGCAGGCACATAACCGTGACACCATAACACAGCACAGGGACAATAAATGTAGCACGGTAATTAGGGGATCATAGTCTGTTGCACGCCCCCACGGGGCTCCATACCTCTCTCTCTCTCTCATGATGCAGGAAAAGGAGGAAAGCAAAATAAAAACAGCACGCGCCTTGCAACAGCTCGCGAGAAGGGATCTACGTCATCCTCCCGAGCTCAATCGGACCCCGCCTCGCGCTTCACTGGGACGCGGCGACGGGATGACCTGGTACCACCCTCGAAGTGGGCGCGGCGGCTGATCGCAGCCACCACTGGAGGAGCTGTCGCCGGAGGAGGAGCCGCTGAAGCTCGACGAGCTACGGTCGCCACCGAGAGCGGGTTCTCCTTCGCCCTCGTCACGACCATCGCCAAGGCCGAGCACCTCGTCGATGTAATCATCTTTAGGGCAGCACCCAGCACGGTGACCATCTTCTCCAAACACCCTCACGTAGAGGGTCGCGTCGCCGTCGTACTTGAAGTTGACGGTGCACCGCCGGCCCAGGCCGCGCTCGCGGGCAAACGCCTGCCAGCCACGGGCGAGGGCCACGTTCCCGGCAACAGAGATCTCCACCATGACCCAGGAGGTCCTGCTGCAGCAGTCGTCCGCCTGCAGCCAGAGCCCGTCGGGGCCAGCGGCCGGCAGTTCGCCGGTGAAGAAGCGACGGAGCTGGAGCCAGTTGCCGGACGGGTTGTCCGACCACACAACAAACTCCGGCAGCATCTCTGCTGAATGGAAGCGCGACCGGGGAGGCCGCACAGCCACGGTATGCCTTCCTTCACCGACTGGGCTGCCTCGATATGGGCGGCCACCACCATGTGAAGGGACACCACCGCGACCACGAGAAGCCGCGACAGGAGTCGCTGGATGCTTGCGGGGACGGCCACGGCCGCGCTTGGGCGGAGGAGAGCCAGGCCCTTCCTGGAGAGCCTTTCCCTTCTCCGCGGCCGAGAACCTCTTCACGGGTGCCATGGGACGCTGCAAGCAACTGAAGCAAGGAGGGAGAAGAAACATGAGGGGCGAGGGGAGATTTGCAACGGGGACTTTCGCCCCTCCCCATTTGTTTCCCAAGGGAGGCCAACCGTTGGCCTCCATGATCACAGGTAATGATGACTCTTTTTGCATGCAGCAGGGACTCGTCAAATCGGGAGTTGCTGAGGCAGCATGGGGAAGCGGAGACGCCCACGTCCAATCAACCGCCACGCGGCGACCAAGGACGCATGCTGTTGGGGCCCGCAGCGCTCCGCACTTGCCCTTTGGCTTCGCTGCTAAGCCAAGTCCAAGCACGCCTTGGGCCTGGGGGCTACTGTCGGCGTTCTGGGAATGGGGGTCCCTAGACTTTCCTGCCTGCGGCCTGCAGCGTGGCTCAACCAGCGGCCCAGTATGGCCCGTCTTCATCAGCAAGCACTCAAGACCCTCGCGAGGGGCCAAGCCTCGTGGGGCGGACGACACAAGGCCTCCTCAGGGGCGGCCTCACCAAGCAGGCTCGCGAGGAGGCGGAGAGATCAAGGCAAGGGGTACCTCACGAGGTGCTCATGACACAAGACATGACGATCAAGACCAGGCGGGCGCCAGCTTGCGCAGTGTCCTCATTTCCTCTTTGGTGCAAAGGGGGCAAGTGCAGGAGCGGAGTACCAAGGCATCAAGCGAACGTTTCCATATCAGTGCAACGAGACCAAGACCAGCAAGACGGCAGGACGGAGGTCACCAAGGAGCCCAAGATGGCGTCATCACCAGTGCCTTTGGCAGTCGAAGACCACCTTTAGTCAGGATAGCTTGTACTAGTTGTCCCCTTACAAAAGGGACGTTATTGGCTCCCTTCCCGCTCAATATTTGGGAAGAGGACCAGGGCCTCTATAAATAGGGCTAGCCACCACTGTAGAAGGCATCTCATCTAGAGCCAACAGAGATGGATCGACTCCTCTCCAAACACACCGCCACAAGAACACCTCTCCTCACGAGGATGTTCTTCCTCTGTACTATTCATCATCAGCCCAAGAGTCAATCCACCACACCACACACTAGATTAGGGTATTACACCACAACGGTGGCCCAAACCAGTATAAACCTTGTGTCTCTTGTGTTGTTCATGGTGCTAGCTTAGAATCGCGGCGAGGTTCTGGGCGTGTTTCGGTAGGGAGATGATCTTCGTGCGCACCCCAGAGTTCGAACCTTAAGGGTTTTGCCGGAACCCGATATCCGACAACATAGAAGTTATATTGTCAGAGATCCTTCATCATGTGGTGTTTGCCCCCTATCTTTGCCAGCCAAAAATTCCGCACCAAGTAGAGATACTACTTGTGCATCCAAAAAACCCTTAAACCCAAATCTTGTTTTGAGAGTCCACCATACCTACCTATGGATTGAGTAAGATCCTTCAAGCAAGTTTTCATCGGTGCAATAAGGCAATAAAAATTGCTTCAAAATGTTAGATTATTTAGTGTAAGATAAAATTGAGTGTTGTACGAACTTGTGATGGCGAAGAATAAAAGCGACAAACTACATAATAAAGGTTGCCATCATAAGGGGCAATATAACGTGACATGATCTTGCACTAAGGGATTGAGCATACAAACAAAAAGGGCATGTCAACCACTGATTCCCTCTGCGAAGGGCCTATCTTTTACTTTTATGTATTTACTTTGATGCAAGAGTCAAAGATCTTCTCTCTATTCCTTTTTATTTTATCTTTTGGCAAGCATCATGTGGTGAGGAAAGATCTAGGCACATATATCCGGTTGAATATGGGTAGCATGAGTCATTATTGTTGACATCATCCTTGAGGTGAACACGTTGGGAGGCAAAACTATAAGCCCCTATCTTTCTATGTGTTTAGTTGAAACGTTTTGCTCATATGTATGAGGTGAGTGTTAGCAATCATAGAAGACTATATGATGGTTGAGCATGTGGACTTGCTGAAAAGCCTCCGATACATGACCTTTCCTGAAAAGATGATGAATTGTAGTTGCAAAGTTGACTGAGAACATAGTTTGTTGGTTTCCAATAGAGTTTATACTATATACTTTGATGTTGTGATGAATCGTTACTTGTTCATGAGAAGTCTATGATAAAAGTTCTATGATAAATTTTTTATGTTAAAGTTTGTTGCTGTTATAATAATTTACATGATGCTTCGATGTCCGTATTTTGTTTTTATCGACACCTGTCTCTCTAAGCATGTGGACATGTTTTTCGATTTCGGTTTCCGCTTGAGGACAAGCAAGGTCTAAGTTTGGGGAGTTGATACGTCCATTTTGCATCATGTTCACCTACTATTATTATATTGTTTTTATGCATAATAATTCTTTTTGGAGTAATTCTAATGCCTTTTCTCTCATAATATGCAAGGTTCACACAAGGAGGGAGAATTTCGGTAACTGGAAATCTGGATCTGAAAAAGCTACGTCAGGCTACCTATTCTTCACAACTCCAAATGAGATGAAACTTCACCAGGAATTTTATGGAATAAATGAGAATTTGGAGCAAATAAGTACCAGAGGGGGCCACCAGGTGGGCACAACCCACCTGGGCGCGCCATGGAGCCCAAGCGCGCCCTGGTGGGTTGTGCTCCCCTTGGCCCACCTCCGGTGCCCCTCTTCTGGTACATAAGTCATTTTGACCTAGAAAAAATTAGGAGAGGACTTTCGGGACGAAGCGCCACCATCTTGAGGCGGAACTTGGGCAGGGGCACTTTTGCCCTCCGGCGGAGCAATTCCACCGGGGGAACTTCCCTCCTGGTGGGGGAAATCATCGTCATCATCATCACCAACAACTCTCCCATCTTGGGGAGGGAAATCTCCATCAACATCTTCAACAACACCATCTCCTCTCAAACCCTAGTTCATCTCTTGTGTTCAATCTTTGTACCGGAACTATAGATTGGTGCTTGTGGTTGACTAGTAGTGTTGATTACATCTTGTAGTTGATTACTATATGGTTTATTTGGTGGAAGATTATATGTTCCGATCCATTATGTTATTTAATACCCCTCTGATCTTGAGCATGATTATCATTTGTGAGTAGTTACTTTTGTTCTTAAGATCACGGGAGAAATCATGTTGGAACTAATCATGTGAACTTGATATGTGTTTGATATTTTGATGATATGTACGTTGCGATTCCCTTTGTGTTGTCATGTGAACATC
Organism: Triticum aestivum; assembly: GCF_018294505.1. Classification (NCBI taxonomy): domain Eukaryota; kingdom Viridiplantae; phylum Streptophyta; class Magnoliopsida; order Poales; family Poaceae; genus Triticum; species Triticum aestivum. The sequence continues at coordinate 196,868,658 of NC_057795.1, forward strand.
GACTACATGACACTTCACCATATTTGGGCCTAAGGGAATGCATTGTGGAGTAGTTATTAGATGATGGGTTGCGCGAGTGACAGAAGCTTAAACCCTAGTTTATGCACTATTCCGTAAGGGACCGATTGGATCCAAAAGTTTAATGCTATGGTTAGAATTTATTCTTAATACTTTTTTCGTAGTTGCGGATGCTTGCGAGGGGGTTAATCATAAGTAGGAGGTTTGTTCAAGTAATAACAACACCTAACCACCGGTTCACCCACATACCAAATTATAAAAGTAGCGAACACGAACCAAACCAACATGATGAATGTGACTAGATGAAATTCCCGTGTACCCTCAAGAACACTTTGCTTATCATAAGAGACCGTTTTGGCCTGTACTTTGCCTCAAAAGGATTGGGATACCTTGCTGCACTTTTGTTACTACTACCGTTACTTGCTCATTACAAATTATCTTACTATCAAACTACTGTTACTTACAATTTCAGCACTTGTAGACATTACGCCCCCTACCATCGGTGACCATCGCCCCACCCTGAACCCTAAGATGGATAGTGGGTACCTCTTCGGCGAACCCCCCTCCCCGCTGCGGCTAGTTCTTCCTTAACTCCGGCGAGCCTCCCTCCCCTAAAAATCGACCGACCCAAAAGTCAATTCAGTCGACTGAAGTGTAGCTAAATTGAAAAGATGCACATGCAGACACATGGGGAGCTGGGGCAGTAGAGCAAGGTTGCTTTCGAAGAACTTATACCTGAGGGTCATCCGGATGTCGGCTGCAGCAGGGAGGAAGAAGGGTCAGAGGACCTCCCGAGCCGACACTATGTCGGAGAGAATGGCACGGGTAGAGGATCGGGACCCACCGCAGTAGTGGGTTTCCTCCCTCGCCGCTGATGACTGCGTGAACGATGCACTAGTCCTCTACACACACCGGCTGAAGGGATCTGGCCGGATCTGTGACCAGCGGTGAGCAGAGAGATAATGTTGCTGCCGCTGTCTTGTTTAGATCTGGAGAGGATGAGAGAATTAAGATTGCAACCCTAGTAAAGAAAGCGCTCAGGCCCCTGCCTATATATATAGTGGAGTGATTATCTTTTTCTCTCCACAACAAGCGTTTCAATTTGTGTACGTGGCATTGAAGAAAAGAAACTCTCTATTTAACGTGACTAATTGTATGACTCCTACTTACTGGTACAGTAGTAGTATTGTTCACTTGTGCTCCCCAGCCCTCCATTCATTGAACAACCCCACGGGTGAATAAACATACAACACTAGTATTTATATAGAACGAACAAGATCAAACTATTTTGGCTTTGAGATATCGATGGTCCAGTTTGACCACATTGCATCAATGGACACCGTACTTTGAAGTAACCTATACTTATATGCACGGTTTACATTCTGAATCGAGCTTGAACTGTATTTGTTTACATGTAGGCATATGCCAGACTGTTGGACTATGAAGGTACAATATAGAAGACTTTGTCCCGTGTCCGGATGGGACTCTCCTTTGCGTGGAAGGCTATCTTGGCGGTTAGGATATGTAGATTCCTTTCTCTGTAACCGACTTTGTACAACCCTAGCCCCCGGTGTCTATATAAACTGGAGGGTTTGGACTTCTAGGGTTTTAGCCATTACAATCATAACCTCACAGGCTAGACTTCCAGGGTTTAGCCATTACGATCTTGTGGTAGAACTCTTGTAATACTCATATTCATCAAGATCAATCAAGCAGGAAGTAGCATGTACCACATTTTTCTTTTGATTTTCTGCTCCATGGCGCAATTCATCGATACAAAATTATAATATGAGCAGTTAAAAGTTGAGGGCGGGGCTTTCCCCGGGCAGTACGCGCGGCAATTTTCACGTAGGCGGTTTGACAGAGAGGCGAAGAGGGTGAGGGAGTAGCGGATTCAACTTACTGCTGGAAATATAGGGTTGTGCGATTTGACATCGCGTTACTATTGGAAAGATGGGGTCTTGTGATATGACTACTCATTATAGTCATGAATTACTGGCACTACGACCAGCGTGATGCCCCCTTCCGTTCCCCACTCTAATCAGGTGCATGACACGTCGACCCGGATGCTGGCTCTCCCACATGTCGGCGAAGTACGTAAGGAGCAAAGAATCATGCGGTATATATAGTGTATTATATACTAGTACTACTACTCACGCTGGAGGAGTGTGAACCACGACAGCCCAGTGAATGAGCAGGCAATAGGCCGTAGAATACAATGTGGTGATATGGCCATAAAAACAATGTGCTACAGTCCAGTCTGCTGCATGTATAGTACTACTACTCTTGCTTATCGTCTCGGTTCATCAGCATCATACTTTCCCCATTCCTATGTTTTCAGTATCCTGCGAATCAAAGAGGCCCTTAGACTGGTTTAGGTCCGGTCGTTTTTTATAAATGTGTTATGTCTAAAATTTAATGAACGTGCTCCGGTTTCTATGAAAATAATCCGGTTTGCATGTAGTAATTCATTTATTTGTCTATTCTTCCGCGGGGGGTTTCATGTAATTCGTGAGGTCTGAAATGTAAAGTATGCTGACATGGTTGCATATGCTCTGAGTCGTGCATGCACTACAACCCAGATGCTCTATGTCCCACATGTCAGCGAAAGGGAGCACATGGAAATAGCCTAGGAGTACATATAGGAGGATAAGTGCTTGAAAAAAAATATGTACTATGAAGCGTAGCTGCGGTTCGAAAAGGAGACCTAAAGTGATGACAGGTATAGGTCGCACACACCCAACTAGTAGTACTAAATGTACAACTACTTTTTCCCTAAAAAAAGAGGTACGAGTACTCAGTACTCTTATTCTATCAACACGAGTCCCATCTAGCTCTTCTCCCTCGTTTCTCTCTTCTAATTCTAACTCAGACGACGTGCAATTGGCGGGGTGGGGATTTGCCGATGGTCGGTTTGCTCAACTGCGGCCCCACCTCACAGTGAAAATGTTACGACTGGAATAAAAGTGTAATACACTAATAAAACGTTAAGGCCACGAAGAGATGCAGTGCTGGTTACAGGAGGCAAGAAGAAAGATGCATCCATCAACGATGTCCACCTCCTCGACTCAGGGCGCCGACCCACCAAACAGTGGCTAAGTAGCAGCGGCTTTCGTGGCCAGGTCGACGCGCTTCTGAACAATGGCGTCCAAAGATTCCAGCCACTGGAAGAAGGCCAACGTCTTTCTGTCCTCGCTGGCCATGTAGTGGCCTATGTAGACAATTTCCTCGTAGACGTGCATGTGCAGGTTGACAGTTTCTTGCATGGCGAGGCGCTGCGCGGCGAGCGCGGCCTCGAGGTGCACATTCTTCGTCGCGACCTTCGGCACCTGCAGGGCCACCAGTGCTTGAAAGAGTTTATCACCTTGGAGGCCGATGAGGGTGGCAGGCAACGAGGAGCTTGGGCACGCGGACTGGAGCAGTACGGGAAGGTCGTCTGCACGCTTCTTAATGGTGGAGAACTTGCGGATGGAGTGAACCATCATGTCGTCCATGCGAGAGGAGAATCCGGCGTCAGCAAGGGATATGAAGCCAGCGGTCGCAAGCCTCGTCTGGAAACGTTGCATGGTGCGGGGCCGCAGGCCGGCGTCTTGGATGATTTGGCACAGCCGACTGCCGCTCGCGTCCATCGCCTCCATAGGTGCTTGTGGCTTCTGGTTACTTGGTCTTGGATTGGAGTGCGCAGTGTTGCTGAGAGACTAGGAGTAGATGGATTGGAGTGGTGGGGTACCTTTATATGAGGCTCCAAACTCTGTTGTATTCACATCGTGCTGGCTCTATTCTGCTTCTGCAATTAATTCCCTCTGCATGCTAATTGAGGATGCATGATTGACCGTTCAATGTCTCGGGAACCGCTACCCTCTCCCTCCTTGGCATTCAAGCCATATCAATGTAAATGCGGGTCAAGAAGAGACTAGTCATTTACTACATTATGCACCGCGACCGTGTGGGGGTGCGATGCGAACGACACAAGCATGCTGTACTTGTTCAACTTTCTTGTTTTGAACTCGTGACTTGTAGTAACGCTCAATTTTGAATATATACGTTTGGTTGTCATGCCAATATATACAACACTCCCTCCATGTAGGTTGGGTCACTAAAGTCAAAATTACACACAAAACACGATGGTGACGGATCAGTCTACCTCCATCCCGGTTTGTTGCTCCCCGTCGTAATCTATGCCAAATTTTGACCATAAATTTGACTAACAAAAGGTTCATGCATGTCACCAAAATTATATCATTGAAAACTATGTTCAAATACAAATCAAATGATATAATTTTTGTTGACCTGCACTAACATTTTGTCAATTAAATCTTTGGTCAAAATTTAGCACAAATTACAAAAGGGACTAATAAACTAGGACCTGGGTAGTACACCAGGTCGAAGACAATGATACTACATATAATTAACGCCAAATAAGAGCAAGGCGATGTAGTTAAGTCCACTAGGCGATGTAGTGCTGGTTACAGGAGGCAAGAAGAAAGATGCAACCATCAACGACGTCCACCTCTTCGACACAGGCGCTGGCCCATTGAACGACGCCTAAGTTGCAGCGGCTTTGGTGGCCAAGTCGATGTGCTACCTTTGTGCTGGCTCTTAGACCCGCTCTTCCCACAACCTCGCGCCCGCCGACCACAGTAGGGATTCCAGTGATCCCATAGGTGTCGTTCTCACCGACATATTTGGCGCGCCAGGCAAGGGGCGTAGTTGTGAGAACCTGGTCTAGCAGCTAGTCTAGCAGTTCTTCATCGCCATGGCTCCCAAGAGGAAGACGACTACGATGATCGGTTCATCCGGAGCCGGACTGCCCGTACCGGTGCTGGCGAGTAGCGGGCTGGTCGCGGACAGAACCCGAGGCGCGACCCGCGAACACCCACATCGCTCTGGCAGTCCAGGCCTGGCGAGCGGCGTCGTTCATGCACAAGACGACGGGCCGCACGCCACAATTTCCAAATACGGAGCTGGGCCCCCCGCGGGCAGCACGGGGCCCTCCCAGGGCGTCGCCATACCACCTATAGGCGGTGCGGTGGCCTCCAAAACACCTATGCCGGTGCCCACGGCGCGCTCTTCCCAAGTTGTGCGCGATGAGAAGCGTCACCATGCTGGCGACCCTGGGCGCCACCGTGGGAAGAGTCCTGCGCGTCCTTCATGGGTTGAGGGAGGCCAGCGTGCACGCCAAGGTGTTGGCGAAAATGGCGGACAGCCGCAGGGCCGTGATAGAGCTCCTTCTAACGTGGTTAGAAGTTGGAGCGTGTCATGATCCATGCAGCTTGCACCGCCGCCCACACCAGCAAAAGCTCTGGCGTGTGCGCAGCTGCTCCTCGACTTTCCTCTTGCTGCGGAGAAGCTTGATGAGTGGAGAGCCACCATCCGAAGCCTCGTTGGCATCACCAACAAAGATGAGCCATGACCAACGGAGCATGTAGGCCGCCGCTCCGTCGATCCACCGCATGCTAGCGGTAGAAGGGCCGGAGGTGATGCAACCACAGTGCACTCTCCTCCCCCACGCCAACTACTGTGGGTGTCGATCCGTCGTGATAACGCTCGTAATAACATTTCCATAGCGTCGTCCGATCCACAGACCCACCGCGATCAGTGTCAAGTCCTTCGGGAATGAGCCCTTGAAGACACTTGAACCACCATCGAGCGTCGGCATGAAGTGCGCCACCAGTCAGATAGGCAGGCAGGGCCCACTATGGACCACCTGGCACCGGGAGGCTACGGTGGCCTACCTTACGAGGTGGGTTGCCCGGCCTTTACCCGTGAGCTGCGGCAGTTCGAGTGACCCTCCCACCGCATGTTCAAGCCCGACGTCGGCAAGAAGTACAATAGCAAGACTCACCCGTCTGAGTTCCTCAGCATCTACACCATCACGATGCAAGCTACTGGAGCCCGCGACGACAAGGTGCTTGCCAATTACTTTCCATTGGCACTTAAGCCCAATGTCATGTCATGGTTGATGCACGTGCCGGTGGATTCCATTTCTTCTTGGTCGGATCTATGTCATGAGTTTGTTGGCGCCTTCACTGGAGGCCATCAAGCTCATGGCCAGGCAAGCGATCTACATATCATCCCCCAGAAGGAAGGTGAAAACCTGCGCAAGTAAATATAGAGGTTCAGCCGGGTGCAATACAACATCCCAGACGTTCACCCCGCCGCCGTGATCAGCGCATTCCATCAGAATGTGCGCAACCGCAAGATGCATGAAGAGCTGGCGATGAACAAAGTTAGAGATGTGGCCAAACTTTATGTTCTGGCCGATAGGTGCACTCGAGCTGAAGAGGGGAGGAAGTACCCTAGCAAGGACGCCGGTGCGGAAACCGACTCCACACACGACAACACTGTCGCCCCGACGAAGAAGGGTCGGCACTGCAACAGAAAGCGCAAGGGCAAGACTGCGCTTGCCGTCGAGGGATCCGACGACATCGGCACTGCCAAGAAGGCCAAGGCAAGCGACCCCAGCAAGGAAGTTGCCGAGTGTGCCGCTTGCCGGGCCTTGGCAGCTGCCGACAAGCCAGGAAGCTCTGACAAGCAGTATTGCAAGATCCACCGCACCAAGGGCCACGACCTCCAAAACTGCCGACAAGTTGAGCTGCTTGCTGAGAAGAAAAAAGCTGAGTATGAGAGGCGGGACAAGGAAAAAGGCCAGGACGGTGCCGAAGGATCCGACAAGAAGCATGGCGGCCAAGGGGCTGCCGCGACAAGGATAACCAGCAAGAGGGGCCCGCCCGGGGCCGCGACAGGAAGCAGGAAGACGATGATCATGATGAGGACGACGAGTCCGGCGACCACGAGTTTCAGAAAGCTACAGAGGCCATGTGCGTCGATGATGGGCCTCGCTGCACACCTCTCACCGCCAACTCAAGCAGTGGGCACGTGAGATCACAGCGGTGGAGCCATCACTCGATGCATGGAGGCCACGAAAGTGGTCCAGCGCGCCTATCATCTTTGACACCGAGGACCACCCTGATTGCACAACTGCGGTCGGGTGTTTGCCGTTGTTGGTTTCACCAACGATCCGCAACCTGAAGGTGACGAAGATGCTAGTTGACGGCAGGGCCGGCCTGAACTTGATCTCGCCTGTTGTGATCAAAAGGCTGCAGATTCCTGATGGAGACCTTGAAGTGATGGGCACATTTCAAGGAGTCAACCCGGGAAGAAGCCAGCCGAAGGGCAAGGTCACGCTGCCCGTGATGTTTGGAGGCGAGTTTAACTACACGACGGAGAGGATTGTCTTTGATGTAGCCAACACTACTAGAAAAATAGCTATAGCCAATATGGACACTAATGGCGCACTATACCTGTGGTGCGCCATTACTAAATAGTAATGGCGCACCATGTGTAGGTGCGCCATTAGTAACCAAAATAGTAATGGCGCACCAGGAGAAAAGTGCGCCATTACTAAGTTTGACCAAGGTTTGACCCAGTCATGCACGTAGTAATGGCGCACTTTGTATAGGTGCGCCATTACTAAGTTGGCATAGTAATTGCACACCTTTACAAAGTGCGCCATAACTGTTGGAAATATGCCCTAGAGGCAATAATAAATTAGTTATTATTACTATATTTCCTTGTTTATGATAATTGTTTATTATCCATGCTATAATTGTATTGATAGGAAACTCAGATACATGTGTGGATACATAGACAACACTATGTCCCTAGTAAGCCTCTCATTGACTAGCTCGTTGATCAATAGATGGTTACGGTTTCCTGACCATGGACATTGGATGTCATTGATAACAGGATCACATCATTAGGAGAATGATGTGATGGACATGACCCAATCCTAAGCCTAGCACAAAGATCGTGTAGTTCGTATGCTATAGATTTTCTAATGTCAAGTATCATTTCCTTAGACCATGAGATTGTGCAACTCCCGGATACCGTAGGAATGCTTTGGGTGTACCAAACGTCACAACGTAATTGGGTGGCTATAAAGGTGCACTACGGGTATCTCCAAAAGTGTCTGTTGGGTTGGCACGAATCGAGATTGGGATTTGTCACTCCGTGTGATGGAGAGGTATCTCTGGGCCCACTCGGTAGGACATCATCATAATGTGCACAATGTGACCAAGGGGTTGATCACGGGATGATGTGTTACAGAACGAGTAAAGAGACTTGCCGGTAACGAGATTGAACAAGGTATCGGGATACCGACGATCGAATCTCGGGCAAGTACTACACCGGTAGACAAAGGGAACTGTATACGGGATTGCTTGAATCCTTGACATCGTGGTTCATCTGATGAGATCATCATGGAACATGTGGGAGCCAACATGGGTATCCAGATCCCGCTGTTGGTTATTGGCTAGAGAGCTGTCTCGGTCATGTCTGCATGATTCCCGAACCCGTAGGATCTACCCACTTAAGGTTCGGTGACGCTAGAGTTGTTATGGGAATTAGTGTGCAGTTACCGAATGTTGATCAGAGTCCCGGATGAGATCCCGGACGTCACGAGGAGTTCCGGAATGGTCCAGAGGTAAATATTTATATATGGTGAGTCCTATTTTGGCCACCGGGAAATGTTCGGGATTTTTCGGTATTGTACCGGGAAGGTTCTAGAAGGTTCCGGAGTGGGGCCCACCTGCATGGGGGGACCCACATGAACGTGGGTAGTGGGGGCAAGGCCCCACACCCCTGGTCAAGGTGCACCAAGATCCCCCCTTAGAAGGAATAAGATCATATCCCGAAGGGATAAGATCAAGATCCCTAAAAAAGGGGGATAATAATCGGTGGGGAAGGAAATGATGGGATTTCTTTCCTCCCACCTTTGTCAACGCCCCAATGGACTTGGAGGGCAAGAAACCAGCCCCCTCCACCCCTATATATAGTGGGGAGGCGCATGGGAGCTTCACCCTTGCCCCTGGCGCAGCCCTCTCCCTCCCCAACACCTCCTCCTCCTCCGTAGTGCTTGGCGAAGCTCTGCCGGAGAACTGCAAGCTCCACCACCACGCCGTCGTGCTACCGGAGATCTCCCTCAACTTCTCCTCTCCCCTTGCTGGATCAAGAAGGAGGAGACATCCCCAGGCTGTACGTGTGTTGAACGCGGAGGCACCGTTGTTTGGTGCTTAGATCGGATTCGGCCGCGATTTGAATCGCTTAGTGAACAACTCCACCGACCGCGTTCTTGCAACGCTTCCGCATCGCGATCTTCAAGGGTATGAAGATGCACTCCCCTCTCTCTCATTGCTAGTTACTCCATAGATTGATCTTGGTGATGCGTAGAAAAATTTGAATTGCTGCTACGTTCCCCAACAATAACTATGTGTATGACTGGGTCAAACCTTGGTCAAACTTAGTAATGGCGCACTTTGCATAGGTGCGCCATTACTATGTCAAACTTAGTAATGGCGCACCTATACAAAGTGCGCCATTACTAACTTTAACCAAGGTTTGACCAAGTCATACACATAGTAATGACGCACTTTGTGAAGGTGTACCATTACTAACTTTCTAGGTGGCCGAAAATTTCACCAAATGCAACCCCGGACCGCCTTTTCAGTTTTAAAAAAATAAAAGAAAATGATGGAAATGTCAAAAAAATAAAAGAAAATAAGTTTCCGATGTGATATGTGGTCTAGTTGTTGGGAAAATTTACAAATATGAATTTCGACTTTATTTGCAAAATATCTCTGGAATTTAGTAAAATGGGCATAACTTTTGCATACGAACTCGGATTAAAAAGTTTTTTATATGAAAAATCATCTACTCGAAAAGTTACATCAAAATTCAATCGAGGGAACCTCGTTGAAGATTTTTAGAATCCCCCAAAACCTAACAGAATAAAAGATACAGGGCTTTTAAGATCTAGAGGAGGAAAAATGAAAAAAAATCAAACTTAGTAATGGCGCACCATTTGCTAGGTGCGCCACTACTAACAGAAAAAAATTGGTTTTGATTTTTTTTGGAAAAACGTTCAAAATATGATACATAATATGACCAGGAAGTTTGAAATATTTTTTCAAAATTTCGTCACACTCATGAACATGAACAACGTCCTAGACATCAACAAGGTTTAATAGGATTGATATGATAGATATATCAACAAGTGCCTGTTAAGTGAGCTGGTGCTGGGGTTGGATAGAACTAAGAAGTTAAGCATGCTGGGGCTAGAGTAGTGTGAGGATGGGTGACCTTCTGAGAAGTTTGACCACATATTGCGATTTGACTTGAGATTAAGCATATTGACCCGAGATTAAGCCATAGTGAACCGAGATTAAGAAAAAAACGAAAAAAAATTCTGAAAAAAATTGAAAAAAATATTTGATTTTTTTTTCTGAATTTGAAAAAAATTTGTTTGTAATGGCGCACTTCTATGTGGTGCGCCATTACTAAGTCAGATAGTAACGACGCACTTCTAGGCATAGTAATGGTGCACCAAATGTGCGCCATTACTAACAGTTACTAATGGCGTGCTAGTAATGGCGCACCTATAGTGCGCCATTAATAGCCAAAACAGGTGTGCCATTAATAGCCTATTTTCTAGTAGTGCGAGATCCCCTTGCCTTACAATGGGATTCTCGGCCGCCCGGCACTAGCCAAGTTCATGGCGGCGTCACATTACGCCTACAACACGCTGAAGATGCCTGGGCCGATGAACATCATCACAGTCCCCTCTGACAAGAAGGATGCACTGATCTGCACTGACCAACTCTATCGGGAAGCAGTTGCAGCGACTGCCACCAAGGCACTTGCTCCTACCGCTGAAGCCCCGAGAGGGAAGAAAACCGGCGAGACCTCTTGTGCCCACTCCGGCAAGCGCACCTCTTCGGAGTGTTGTGCCCCCGTCGAGGACGTGTCAGAGAGCTCCACCGGCAAGAGCAAGAGATCCAGAGCTACACCACTAGAGACCAAGAAGGTGTCCGTCAAGGAGGACGACACGGGAGGAGCTTTTACCATAAGCTCCACCCTCGATAGAAAATAGGATGGTGAGCTCGTCACTTTCCTGCAGGCGAATGTCAATGTGTTTGCATGGCAAGCATCCGACATCCCCGACGTTCCCAGGAAGGTGATTGAGCACCATCTTGTTGTCTGTCCTCATGCGTGGCCCATCAACCAGAAGGTCAGGAAGCAATCTTTGAAAAGACAAGAGTTCATCACAGAGGGGATCAGAAAGCTAGAAGCGGCTGGCTTGGTGAGAGGAATACTCCATCCGACGTGGTTGGCCAATCCGGTGGTGGTGCACAAGGAAAACGGGAAGTGGAGGCTCTGTATTGATTACACAGATATCAATAAGGCCTGTCCAAAAGACCCTTTCCCGTTGCCGCGCATTGACAAGATTGTTGACTCCACGGCCGGGTGTGACCTGTTATCATTCCTCGACGCCTACTCAGGACAACATTCATCACCCCATGTGGTACGTATTTGTAACGCCCCGGATTCGTTGCGCCATGTGTCTTCCGTTTATTCGTTGTTGTTGCCATGTCATTTGCTTGCGTGTTGCATTTTTCCATGTCATCATCTGCGTTTCATCTGCATGTTTTTCAAAACATGCATCCGTTCGGGTTCCCCCAGTTCTCTCCATTGTCCGTTCGGAGTCCAGACACACTTATACGCGCCCGAGGCACCTCCGAAATATTATTTTATAAGTGGCATAAAAATGTTCTCGGAATGGGATGAAACTTGGTATGCGGTCTTATTATAGTGTAGACAGACCGCCTGCCAAATTTCATCTTATTCAGAGTTCGTTTGGTAGCCCAACCGTCATCAGTAGGTTTCGGTCCCCGAAACTGCCACAGGGCCGCACCTCTTCTCTCTCTCCTCTCAGCCCAAGGCCTTCTAAGCACAGCCCACAAACCCCACCTGCAGCCCACCTAGTTCAGCCCTAGTCGGAAACCCCTCCTAAACCCCAAACCCTAGCAAATTTGCTATTTATGGACACCCATTATCCAATTTTGGGCAACCTAGACCCCTTCCCCTACCTCCTGCCGCAGCCAACCCCCTCATCCTCGGATTCAGCGCCGGTCTATCCCGCCTCCGCCACTTGGCATCGCCGCCACATCTTTCCAGCCACTCCTAGGGCGCCACCTCAGCCACCCCGCGCCCGCAACCACTCCCCGGTCGCCACCTGTCGCCTCCCTGGCTCCCATGCCGCCGCAGCCCGCCAGGCCCTCGCGAAGCCCGCCCGAGCCCATCTGGGGCCCGGGTCAGACCTCGTGCACCGCCACCCACCGCCCGAGCGTCCTCGCCTTCTCCTCGTCGCCGTCTCCCGCCGGCCTCGCGGAGCACCCCGCCGGAGCCACCCAGGCCTGCATCGCCCCGCCCCGCTCTCCCTTCCTCTCCTCTCCTTCCTCTAACCTCCCCTTCCTGCTACAGGGCCACCATGGTGCTCCGCCGTCGCCGTCGCCGTGGACCCCATGAACCCCGCCGCCGGATATCCTCAACCGCCGCCCATGGAGCCCCGCAGGACGCCACCCACACCGGATCTGGGATCCCCGAGGCCGGATTTGCCCGTTCCCGACCTCGGCGTCCTTGCCGAACCACCCCCTGCCGTCGCCGTTGAAGTCTGGCGCCGCCTCTGCCGGCGACCTCGCCGGAGGCCGCGTACCTGCCGTCGCGCCCCGCGTTGACCGCTGCGTTCCCCCGCGTGGGCCCCACGTCGAATAGCCCAGCTTTGGCCCAGCCCCGGCCTGCCTCCTCGCCGGCCTGCTGCCTCCTCTCCGTCATGGGCTGAAGCCTAGGGTGAGCCGCCCCTATCCCATGCCCTGGGCGTCGTTTAACATTTCGGTGCCCATCTATTTTTTTTTCAGAAAACTGCCAAGTCCCGAATTATTTTGCATTCTGGTGCCATCTTTGACATGCCATAACTTGCTGCATACTGCTGCGTTTCGTGCGTGTAATGTGTCAAAATGTTCATTGAGAGATGCTCTACATATCATTCCATTGCACCATGTTCATTTGAGCTCATCTTGATGCCTGAATCATCGTTGCAAGAGTGCTATATGATGTTAATCTGCTGAAACTGTTATAACTTGGTGATTTGTCATTTTTGTTGCATTCGATGTGTGCATCCTATGAGCATGAGCTCTACATGAGTTTTGAACTATGATATGCCATCTTTACAGGGGTGCTATCGATGTATTTTTGTGAGTCTTGTAGTAAGTGCATGAAGCTTGTTAAGTAGGGTACTTGCTGTTGTTGTTTTGCTAGGTTGAATCTATTATATTTTGTTGATATGTAAACTTGCTGTTACAAGTCATTCTATGCATTATCTGGAGATGTTCACTAAGGATGTTTTGTTGTACATGTCATGATCTATACATCTATGCCCCTGGTTACAATTATAGCCTGCTGTAACATGTTGTAATCTTGCTCCAAACTTGCTAAATAATGTTGCTGTCAGCCTGTTAACATTAAGGTCAATGTTGCCATGATTGTTGCTAGTGATCCATGCACCCTATGAACTTGTTCTTGCCATGCTTAGCTTACCAAACATGCCTTATTACTGTTGATTGCCTTGCTATGCCATGTATTTCTCAGTGGTGAGTGGTTCAAGCTCACCAACATGCCTACTTATCATTGTTCCTGCCATGTCTGAATCTGTCATATCATTTCTCATGTTTACATGGGTGCCATCATATCTTCTGATCCTTTTTGGCTCATGGTCAGTAAAGGACTTTTGTTCTATGTATTTAGTAGTAGCATGCCGTGCCTTTGTTTGCCATGTTAAGTTCCTGTAACATGTTCTTTGATAGCTCTAAACATTGCAACCTGATGTTTCTGCTAAATCTGTAACTGTTATTATTTGCAATCTTGCCATGTCATTTTGAGCATGTTCTTGTAGTTTATGGAGATAGCTCAGTGTTCATGTTTTGTCATGCTTTACCTGTACATCATGCCCATGCCTTTTGTTCTTACGTTGGGATGCTGTAGCATATTGTTTCGATGCTTGCTAGATGCCTAGTTGCTGTTTTGGACAGCATGCCCTTTAAACTTGTATAGAGTGTATGTGTTGAACCGTTGCTCCGTTTTGAGTGTGCTCTATATGAAACTTGCTTGATTTTACATGTAGTTTCATATTATCATGCTGCATCCTTGTTTTGAGGTGTTTGCTTGATGTTTGTTTGCATTTTTCATCAATGCCATGCTTATCTTGTTTTGCTCATATCTTCTAGGCCGTAGCTCCGAATTAAATGATCTTTATACGTAACTTGACTAGAATCTCGTGTAGATCATCTTGGTGCATATTAACTTGCTGTTTAACAACTTGAACATAAGGTTTATTCAGTTCTGGACCAATTCTAAATTTGCATATGAGGATTTACCGGAATTGTTATATGTTGTTTCCGGCCTCATTTAAACTTGCTTTGATGTGTTGCTCTTGTATGCTTCATCTCTTGCCATGAGTAGCTCCATGTAGCCTTGTCTTGCATCATACTTGGTTGAGCATCATGCCTTGTTCTTGTGTGGTGTGTTTACCATGTTGTGTGCTTCTTCTCGATAGTTCCCATTTTCATTGCGATCATGAGGATTCGTTCATCTACGCTTGGTTCGTCTTCGTGGCTTCATCTTCTTCATGGACTCGTTCTTCTTCCTAGCAAGATTTCAGGCAAGATGACTGTCACCTTGGATCTCATTACTATCATTGCTATGCTAGTTGCTTCGTTCTATCGCTTTGCTGCGCTACCTATCATTTTCTCTTCAAGCCTCCCAATTTGCCATGTCAGCCTCAAACCTTTTGCACCCTTCCTAGCAAACCATTGCTTGGCTATGTTACCACTTTGCTCAGCCCCTCTTATAGCGTTGTTAGTTGCAGGTGAAGTTGAAGATTACTCCATGGTGGACATGATTTTGTTGGGATATCACAATATCTCTTATTTAATTAATGCATCTATATACTTGGTAAAGGGTGGAAGGCTCGGCCTTATGCCTGGTGTTTTGTTCCACTCTTGCCGCCCTAGTTTCTGTCATATCGGTATTATGTTCCTGGATTTTGCGTCCCTTACGCGGTTGGGTGATTTATGGGGACCCCCTTGACAGTTCGCTTTGAATAAAACTCCTCCAGCAAGGCCCAACCTTGGTTTTACTATTTGCCTCACCACCACCTACTTTTCCCTTGGGAGTAATTAACCCAAGGGTCATCTTTATTGTAGCCCCCGGGCCAGTGCTTCTCTAAGTGTTGGTCCGAAACGAGCAACCTGCGGGGCCACCTCGGGGAAACTTGAGGGTTGGTTTTACTCGTAGCTTGACTTATCCGGTGTTGCCCTGAGAACAAGATATGTGCAGCTCCTACCGGGATTGTCGGCGCATCGGGCGGCTTTGCTGTTCTTATTTTACCATCGTCGAAATGTCTTGTAAACCGGGATCCCGAGACTGATCGGGTCTTCCTGAGAGAAGGAATATCCTTCGTTGATCGTGAGAGCTTATCATGGGCTAAGTTGGGACACCCCTGCAGGGTATAAACTTTCGAGAGCTGTGCCCGTGGTTATGTGGAAGATGGGAATTTGTTAATGTCCGGTTGTAGATAACTTGACACCAGATCTGAATTCAAACGCATCAACCGTGTGTGTAGCCGTGATGGTCTCTTTTCGGCGGAGTCCGGGAAGTGAACATGGTTTTGGGGTATTTTTGACGTAAGTAGGTGTTCAGGATCACCTCTTGATCATTTCTAGCTTCACGACTGTTCCTTTGCTTCTCTTCTCGCTCCTATTTGCGTATGTTAGCCACCATATATGCTTAGTCGCTGCTGCAACCTCACCACTTTACCCCTTCCTTTTCCATTAAGCTTTGCTAGTCTTGATACCCATGGTAATGGGATTGCTGAGTCCTCGTGGCTCACAGATTACTACAACAACAGTTGCAGGTACAGGTTAGGCGATGATCATGATGCGAGAGCGATGCTTGCTTGTTTTGGAGTTCTTCTTCTGCTTCTTCTTCGATCAGGGGATAGGTTCCAGGTCGGCAGCCTGGGCTAGCAGGGTGGATGTCATTGAGCTTCTATTTGTGTTTCATCCGTAGTCGGATGTTGATCTTATGTATGATGATGTTGTATTCTTGTGGCATGTATGCCTTATGTATGTATCCCTACCTATTATGTAATGTTGATGTAATGATATCCACCTTGCAAAAGCGTTTCAATATGCGGGTCTATCCTTGGTGGGACCTTCGAGTCCCTTTTGGATATGGTCACATATTGGGCGTGACAAGTTGGTATCAGAGCCTCGACCGACCTTAGGAGCCCCCTTGATTGATCGTGTAGTTTGGCCATTGTTGAGTCTAGAAGAAAACTGTTTTCTGAGTCTAGTTATATCGGAGAGTAGGAATTCTTTTTACTCCTCAGCCCCTTCGTCACTCTGGTAAGGAATCTTGATGTAGGTGTTTTGAACTACTCCTCTTCCCTTCAAATTTTTTCTTTAGGATCGCGCGGTTAGTTTTTCATTCGTTGGTTCTCATCTCTTTTCATCTGGTGTATTTCTCGTCAAGTTGACTCGAGCCTCTTCATCGTTTCCAAGTTCAATCCTCAGTTGTTTTTTTCCCACCCGCCCACCCCTTTTTCATCTCGGAGCTGGATTCCGTAATCGAGTATCCATCCTACTCGTGAGAAGCCTTTGCATTCTTTCAACCGGTGTTTTCCCTTCAAGTTATTCGTCGGTTCTACCTTCCAAGTCGCCTTTGTTTTCCCGCCCTCCCACCCCTTTTCTTCCCGGAGTCCGAGTCTCTATTCGAGTATCAATTTCATTCATGTGGAGTCTCTTCAGTCTTCCCTCAGTTGTTCCAACCGGTGAATTCTCTTCTCGTTCGTCATTCTGCATCTCTTTCTTTTCCGGTGGACTCTATTCAAGTTTTTTCGGGTTGATCTCATTCTTTTCCTGGTATCAAGTGTTTTCCCTGCTCGTTCGCCTCTCGCCAGTTTATCCTTCCGGAGTGCTCAAGACATCTCAGGAGATTCGTCTGTGTTCCAATTAATTCGAGGTGGTCACCTCATTCAAATATTTTAATTGTTCCGGTGCATCATCTATCTGTTCAGCAATCCTTTTTCAACGGTGTTTTTTCTCTTTAGTGGGCCCTAACCCACAGGTCTTTTCCCAGGATCTTACCTGACTCTTCTAATTCCCCCGGAGTCATTCATAATTCTTTTCAAGCGTGATGTAAGAATGAATTTCATCAGTCACATGCCTTCTCCAAGATCGCTTTTAAATTCTTTTCATTGTTGGCTGAACCTTTTCGGTTTTTCATTCTCCCGGAGTATCTCAGTAATTTTGGTGGTGTTTCTAGTCGTCATTTGAAGACCGAAGAAGAGTTTTTCCTCTAAATCTTGCCCGTTCTCCCGAAGATTCGTGGTTCTAGCTTCATGTTATGCTCGCGAATTATTCCAATTGTCAGAAATTCTTTTCTTACCCATCCGGAGTATGTCAGGAGTTGTTTTCCCATTTTCTTTTCATCGGAGGCCACATTCCAGAAGAATTCTTCGTCCTCACAATTCAGCTATTGTTATCCAATTATCCCGGTGCTTCGTTCAAGTGTTCTTTAATCAGCTCATGACCTCTTTGTTCTTTTGCATCTAAGTCCCCTCGAGCATATTGGTTTTTCTAATTCTTCTCGGTGATTCTTTCTCTTTCATCAGTCATTTTTGAATCTTACGGTGGTTCGTTCAAGATTCTTTTTCCTTGATTATCATATTAATTCATCCGTTCTTTTCAATCCTACCGGTGATTCATGAAGACTTTCTCAAGTTTTGTGCTATACCCCCCTTAATCCATTTTGAAGACAAAAATCCATTGCTTGTCATCAATTTAATTTGATGAAGGATAAGCATACAATAAATCTTATTTTTATTTCATCCAAGTAAGTAATCCCTTCCTTCGGAGTTTGTTCTTGATGAATAAATTCTAGTTCCTAGTGTTCTCCATCTTTTGTTTCCCGGAGTTCAAATTCCCTCGGCCATTTCGTCGGAACCTCCATCTAAATCATTGTAAGATTTAATAGTATTCTTTCATCCTTCGTTCTATCTCACCATCCTTTTGTCAACGGAGTTCTTCATGATTTAATTCATTCTTCAAATAGTTCATCAAGTATCATTCCATCCTCTCAAGTTCATGTTCTATTCTTTCCATGTTCAGCCAGAGTGCTGCCTAAATCCTTTCAGTCTTATTCGTTTCTTATGTCCTTCTAACCGGAGTGGTTTCATATTCTATCTGATTCCATGAGCTTTCAATTCTCGTCATTCTCGTCGTTGCTTTCTTCTTCTCGAGTGCTCTCGATTCTTTGCCTCTTCTCTTGAGTTCTTGTTTAACCTCATCCCTTTTCCCTTCCGTCTCATTCCTAAGATCTCGGGACGAGATCTCTTGTTAGTGGAGGAGTGTTGTAACGCCCCGGATTCGTTGCACCACGTGTCTTCCGTTTATTCATCGTTGTTGCCATGTCATTTGCTTGCGTGTTGCATTTTGCCATGTCATCATCTGCATTTCATCTGCATGTTTTCCAAAACTTGTATCAGTCCGGGTTCCCCCAATTCTCTCCATTGTCTGTTCGGAGTCCAGACAGACTTGCACGCGGCTGAGGCACCTCCGAAATATTATTTTATAAGTGGCATAAAAATGTTCTCGGAATGGGATGAAACTTGGTGTACGGTCTTATTATAGTGTAGACAGACCGCCTGCCAAATTTCGTCACATTCAGAGTTCGTTTGGTAGCCCAACCGTCATCCGTAGCGGCACCGTTGCCGGTTTATTCGTCGGATGTTTCGGTCCCCGAAACTGCCACAGGGCCGCACCTCTTCTCTCTCTCATCTCAACCCAAGGCCTTCTAAACACAACCCACAAACCCCACCTGCAGTCCACCTAGTCTCCCCTCTGTCCGGAGCCGCACGATCGCGATCTAAGGGTCCGAAACCCCTCCTAAACCCCAAACCCTAGCAAATTTGCTATTTATGGACACCCCTTATCCAATTTTGGGCAACCTAGACCCCTTCCACTACCTCCTGCCGTAGCCGACCCCCTCCTCCTCGGATTCAGCGTCGGCCTATCCCTCCTCCACCACTTGGCGCCACCGCCACGCCTTTCCAGCCACTCCTAGGGCGCCACCTCAGCCACCCCATGCCCGCAACCACTCCCCGGTCGCCATGTGTCGCCTCCTTGGCTCCCACGCCGCCGCAGCCCGCCAGACCCTCGCGAAGCCCGCCCGAGCCCATCTGGGGCACGGGTCAGACCCCGTGCGCCCTGGCCCATCGCCCGAGCGTCCTTGCCTTCTCGTCGTTGCCGTCTTCCGCCGGCCTTGTGGAGCACCCCGCTGGAGCCACCCAGGCCTGCATCGCCCCGCCCCGCTCTCCCTTCCTCTCCTCTCCTTCCTCTAACCTCCCCCTCCCTGCTATAGGGCCGCCATGGAGCTCCGCCGTCGCCGTCGCCGCAGACCCCTTGAACCCCGCCGCTGGATCTCCTCAGCCGCCGCCCATGGAGCCCTGCAGGACGCCACCAACGCCGGATCTAGGATCCCCGAGGCCGGATTTGCCCGTACCCGACCTCGGCGTCCTCGCTGGACCACCCCCTACTGTCGCCGTTGAAGTCTGCCGACGACCTCGTCGGAGGACGCTTCCCTGTCGTCGTGCCCCGTGTTGATGGCTGCGTTCCCCCGCATGGGCCCCATGTCGAACAGCCCAGCTCCGGCCCAGCCCCGGCCTGCCTTCTCGCCAGCCTGCTGCCTCCTCTCCGTCATGGGCCGAAGCCCAGGGTGAGCCTCCCCCTATCCCACGCCCTGGGCGTCGTTTAGCATTTTGGTGCCCATCTGTTTTTTTTCTAGAAAGCTGCTAAGTCCCGAATTATTTTGCATTCTGGTGCCATCTTTGACATGCCATAACTTGCTGCATACTGCTCCGTTTCGTGTGTGTAATGTGTGAAAATGTTCGTTGAGAGATGCTCTACATTTCATTCCATTTCACCATGTTCATTTGAGCTCATCTTGATGCCTGAATCATCGTTGCAAGAGGGCTATATGATGTTAATCTGCTGAAACTGTTATAACTTGGTGATTTGTCATTTTTGTTGCATTTGATGTGTGCATCCTATGAGCATGAGCTCTACATGAGTTTTGAACTATGATATGCCATCTTTACAGGGGTGCTATCCATGTATTTTGTGAGTCTTGTAGTGAGTGCATCAAGCTTGTTAAGTAGGGTACTTGCTGTTGCTGTTTTGCTAGGCTGATTCTGTTATATTTTGTTGGCATGTAAAGCTGCTGCTACAACTCATTCTATGCATAACCTGGAGATGTTCACTAAGGATGTTTTGTTGTACATGTCATGCTCTATCCATCCATGCCCTGGTTGCAATTATAGCCTGCTGTAACATGTTGTAATCTTGCTCCAAACTTGCTAAACAATGTTGTTGTCAGCCTGTTAACATTAAGTTCAATGTTTCCATGATTGTTGCTAGTGATCCATGCACCCTATGAACTTGTTCTTGCCATTCTTAGCTTCCCAAACATGTCTTCTTACTGTTGGTTGCCTTGCATGCCATGTATTGCTCTGTGGTGAGTGGTTCAAGCTCACCAACATGCCTACTTATCGTTGTTCCTGCCATGTCTGAATCTGTCATATCATTTGTCATGTTTACATGGGTACCATCATATCTTCTGATCCTTTTTGGCTCATGGTCAGTAAAGGACCTTTGTTTTCCATGTTAATTTCCTGTAACATGTTGTTTGATAGATCTAAACATTGCAACGTGATGTTATTTCTGCTAAATCTGTAACTGTTATTATTTGCAATATTGCCATGTCATTTTGAGCATGTTCTAGTAGTTTATGGAGATAGCTCAGTGTTCATGTTTTGTCATGCTTTACCTGTACATCATGCCCACGCCTTTTGTTCTTACGTTGGGATGCTGTAGCATATTGTTTTGATGCTTGCTAGATGCCTAGTTGCTGTTTTGGACAACATGCCCTTTAAACTTGTATAGAGTGTATGTGTTGAACCGTTGCTCCGTTTTGAGTGTGCTCTATATGAAACTTGCTTGATTTTACATGTCGTTTCATATTATCATGTTGCATCCTTGTTTTGAGGTGTTTGCTTGATGTTTGTTTGCATTTTTCATCAATGCCGTGCTTATCTTGTTTTGCTCATATCTTCTAGGCCGTAGCTCCGAATTAAATGATCTTTATACGTAACTTGACTAGAATCTCGTGTAGATCATCTTGGTGCATATTAACTTGCTGTTTAACAACTTGAACATAAGGTTTATTCAGTTCTGGACCAATTCTAAATTTGCATATGAGGATTTACCGGAATTGTTATATGTTGTTTCCGGCCTCATTTAAACTTGCTTTGATGTGTTGCTCTTGTATGCTTCATCTCTTGCCATGAGTAGCTCCATGTAGCCTTGTCTTGCATCATACTTGGTTGAGCATCATGCCTTGTTCTTGTCTGGTGTGTTTACCATGTTGTGTGCTTCTTCTCGATAGATCCCGTTTTCGTTGCGATCGTGAGGATTCGTTCGTCTACGCTTGGTTCGTCTTCGTGGCTTCATCTTCTTCATGGACTCGTTCTTCTTCCTAGCGGGATTTCAGGCAAGATGACCGTCACCTTGGATCTCATTACTATCATTGCTATGCTAGTTGCTTCGTTCTATCGCTTTGCTGCGCTACCTATCATTTGCTATTCAAGCCTCCCAATTTGCCATGTCAGCCTCAAACCTTTTGCACCCTTCCTAGCAAACCATTGCTTGGCTATGTTACCGCTTTGCTCAGCCCCTCTTATGGTGTTGTTAGTTGCAGGTAAAGTTGAAGATTACTCCATGGTGGACAGGATTTTGTTGGGATATCACAATATCTCTTATTTAATTAATGCATCTATATACTTGTTAAAGGTTGGAAGGCTCGGCCTTATTCCTGGTGTTTTGTTCCACTCTTGCCACCCTAGTTTCCGTCATATCGGTATTATGTTCCCGGATTTTGTGTCCCTTACGCGGTTGGGTGATTTATGGGACCCCCTTGACAGTTCGCTTTGAATAAAACTCCTCTAGCAAGGCCCAACCTTGATTTTACCATTTGCCTCACCACCACCTACTTTTCCCTTGGGAGTAATTAACCCAAGGGTCATCTTTATTATAGCCCCCCTGTCGGTGTCAAAACCGGCGGTTCTCGGGTAGGGGGTCCCGAACTGTGCGTCTAGGCGGATGGTAAGAGGAGACAAGGGACACGATGTTTTACCCAGGTTCAGGCCCTCTCGATGGAGGTAAAACCCTACGTCCTGCTTGATTAATATTGATAATGTGGGTATTATAAGAGTAGATCTACCACGAGATCAAGGAGGCTAAACCCTAGAAGCTAGCCTATGGTATGGTTGTTTTTGTTCTGTCCTACGGACTAAAACCATCCGGTTTATATAGACACCGGAGAGGGCTAGGGTTACACAGAGTCAGTTACAATGGTAGGAGATCTACATATCCGTATCGCCAAGCTTGCCTTCCACGCCAAGGAAAGTCCCATCCGGACACGGGACGAAGTCTTCAATCTTGTATCTTCATAGTCTTGGAGTCCGGCCGATGATGATAGTTCGGCTATCCGGACACCCCCTAGTCCAGGACTCCCTCAGTAGCCCCTGAACCAGGCTTCAATGATGACGAGTCCGGCACGCATATTGTCTTCGGCATTGCAAGGCGGGTTCCTCCTCCGAATAATTTTTAGAAGATTGTGAACACCAGGATAGTGTCCGGCTCTGCAAAATAAATTCCACATTCCATCATAGAGAGAATAATATTTACACAAGTTCAATCTACTGACGTATTTCATGGCGTGACGTCACACCACAACCAAGCTTTTACTTGAATCGTTTTTATTATACCACCTCAGCGCATTTAGCGAAGCGGTTTCCTTGGCATGTCTGTTCGAAGCAGAGATTGTGTTCCCCTTATTCTGGGATTCCCATCAATACAGACGTGGGTAACCCAACCGCGCCATTGGTTGTGGCGCTTGGGAGAAAAGCGAGTTTTACCAGGCCGGTGGGGACGCATAGTTTCGTCCGCCCATATATAAGGGGATAAGGATCTACCTTTTCACCTGCGCCTTCTTCCTCCTTTGCTTATCCATCCCCGCGCACTCGAGCTCCAGCGCCCAAGTCCGCACATCTCACCTCAACCTTCTCCAACTATGTTCGGAGCGGGAGGCAAGTGGATGGCCTCCTCCGTTACGGAGGGGCACATCAAGAAGCCGCGCAGCGCCGGATATCTGTCCAGCGACATCGTGCACCGGCTCCCCGACGAGGGGCAGCTCATCCCCACCCCCGGGCCCCATGACAGGGTGGTATTCCTTCCCCATTTCCTCTGCAGACTGGGCTTCCCACTTCACCCCTTTGTCCGGGGGCTCATGTTCTACTAAGGCCTGGATTTCCATGATCTGGCCCAGAATTTCATCCTCAACATCTCGGCGTTTATCGTCGTGTGCGAGGCCTTCCTCTGCATCCAGCCCCACTTCGGCTTGTGGCTCAAGACCTTCAATGTCAAGCCGAAGGTTGTGAAGGGCAGCCAAGCGGATTGCGGAGGTGCCATGGTGGGCAAGATGCCAAACGTTACTTGGCTTGAGGGCGCCTTTGTGGAAACCATCAAGGGGTGGCAATCTGGGTGGTTCTACATCACCGAGCCGTGTGACCCTAAATGGGCAGCGGCCCCCGAATTCAGATCTGACATCCCCACACGGCTCACCTCTTGGAAAGAGAGTGGCCTGACTTGGGGCGATTCGGAGGAGCTGACCAGACTCCAAGCCTGTGTCCAAAAGCTAGTGAACAAGAAGCTCAAGCTTGTCAACGTAGTCCAGGTCATGCTCGTCCGCCGGATTCTCCCGTGCCAACAACAGGCTTTCAAACCGTGGGAGTTTGATCCGGCCCAGCACTGAACCTTGAGCAGGCTCTTCGACACTATGTACGAAGATGCCTAGAAGGTGCTGTTTAAGGGCACCGAAGCTCCCGCATCCGCTACCGAAGATCGCGGATTCAGCTCGCAGCGCCAGGCTAGCGAGGTAAGCGATTCTACGCTTTACGGGACACTTGTTTTCCATAGTTTGACTCTATGCGGGATCTAAACTCCCTCTCCTTTGACAGGACTGGCTGAAGAAGGCCGAGCAGACGAACTGTCCGGCCCCTTTGCCAGAAGACCCAGCGGACGCCCGCTTAACGGGGCTGCTGGTTCCAGCACCCCACGTGGTGCCGGAGAAGAAGGCCAAGAAGAAGGCCACGGGCAGTCGAAAGACTTCCCATTTTCAGGTGTTATCAGACTCGTCGTCCGATGACTCCGAGGCGGACTCCTCCCACGAGGACGAGGAGGAGAAGAAAAAGGCCTCTCCCCCAGCGGGGGGAGGGAAGAAAAGGAAGGCCTCCCCAACGAGGGAGGCCGAAGGGTCCAAGAAGGGAAGGACTCTTCCCCCGGATTGTTCCGCCAACGCCGGTGACGACGACGAGGATTGGCCTTCAAGGGCCAAGCCCCTGGCGAGATCGTAAGTATCCAGACTTCCGAATAACTTCATGATTTTTCTTTTCGCCACATGGTGTCTTTCTAATGCCGCATATAACCCTGCAGTCCGCCCAAGGACGATCTTCCCGCTTTGTCGAGCGGGTCCTTGGGTACGTCGGATGTGAATAGTACTTCACTTCCGACCGCCTCCACCCCTTGTGATGCCGATGACGCCGAGGTGGGATCCCAGAGAGGGACCCACCCGGAGGAGGAGGACCCGGAGGTGCCACAAGGCAACCTCCCGGACTTCGTACCGGACTCCGCACCGGAACCTGCAGTGGTTCCGGAGTCCGGCGGGCAGCCCCTTTGTAGGAAGGGCAAGACCGTGACGCCAACGGCCTCCGTCCAACCGGAGGCGCCGGACAACTTGCTGGAGGCGCTCAACGGCGCTTCCATCGAGGAGGAACACCGCACTTCATGAGTGCGGTGATTCAGAAGGTCCAGCTCGCCAAAAGCGGGCTGACCGAAGCCTGCAGCAGCCTTCTAACAGGCTTTGAGGTAAGAATATTAATATATGTAAAATAGTACCGCATAGACAGTAGCCCCTGATGCTTGGTTCGGTGTTCGGTGTTTGATGCTTTAAAGCAAAGCCTCGAGCGGTCCGAGAATGAGCTCGGCCGTGCCAAGAAGCAGCTCGAGGACAAGGAAGGTGAGTAACACCTTATTAAAGTTGTACCTTATAGAAAAGGATTTGGTTGCAAGAGAAATGACAAGGATAACGTGGGTACTTCAGGGGCCACGAACGAGGTGGTGACCCTGAAGGAGGCGGTGTCCGCGGCCGAACATAATGCGGCCGTGGAGCATGCTGGGCGAGAGAAGCAGGAGGCGTGGGTGGCGGAGGTACAGCAAGAGCTCCAGGCTCTCGTGGAAAAGCGTGAGAGTTTGGAGTGCGACTCGAAGACTCGAGAGTCCGAGCTTGCATCGGCTCTTGAGAGTGCAAAAGCCGCTAAGGCCGAAGCCCACAAGTCCCTTCAGGAAATCGAGGCGTTGAAGAAAATAGCGGCGGGTAAGGCATTTTTCATGCAAAGCAAGCATGTGAATGTGAATTATGTGTTACTTACCCGAATTCGGAGCTCTCCAGGAGCGTTCGCAGATCTGCCTCGCAGCGTGTCCGATGCTGCCGCTTTCTACAGGGCCGAGGAGGGGAGCTCGACGGAGAAGGTCTTCTGGTCTCAATATGCTGAGGCCGGACATCCGGTGCCCCTTAGCGACCAGCTGAAGCAGCTGGTCGAGCTCCACAAGGTGGCCAAACAGGCCATGAAGGGCCTCATAGTTCGGCTGTGGCCCAAGGAGGCCGTGCCTGGGAGCTACTTCGGCCTGGTGCGGTGGCTGGTGGATGCTTGTCCATGGGTTGAAGTCATCAAGCAATCCGCCTGTATTGAAGGTGCTCGTCGGGCCCTTGCCCGTGCTAAGGTGCACTGGGGCAAGATGGATGCTAAGAAGCTTGTGACGGACGTGCCACCGCCGGGCAAGGAGTATCGCACGCCCGAGATCTATTATAAGAGTGTCCTGAAGGGTGCCCGCATTATTGCAGGTGAGTGCTCCAAAAATGTAATACTTGAGTAGACTCGCATTTTGTTATCCTGTGCGCTGAAACCTTTGTTCATATGCACTAAGCAACGCTTGTTGATTTAAAATATTACCTTCTGTGCGGCTGTTTATCAAACCTGAGAGATGGCAAGTCGTCGGCTTCAGCCCCCATGCCACGAGTGCTGGGGTGTTCGGGATAAATTTGAACACTCTTGTTCCCATATTTGGGTCCGTCTAGGGAGGCGCTCAACACAATGAACGAGGCAACCGGGCTTATAATGCTTGAACACTCTCACTTAGCCATAGAATTCTATAATTTTAAATTTCGGCGAAGCCCCTAGTGTTCGGAAGGCCGAATTCGGGGCGCTATCCATGCCTGGGCTGGACAAAGCCGGTTCCTCGCTCTAAGCGGCATAAGTCTTTATGGACTTGAAGAAACCTCTCGAACAGCGACCGGCTCTCGCCTTATCAAGACGGTTAGTTTTAGCTTTCTCCACTGAGGCGCTCGCCCAGCTCAACTGGGGCACAATCGCAGTGGTTCTCCCAGTGCTACCTTAGCCGATAAAACGGAACGTAAGGTACCAAAACATGGGAGCCGGGCAAACCCAACTATTGACCCAAGACATGATTCGGAGCTGATGCATATAATGCTATAAGTTCGGGTGCCGCACTTGTGAAAGTGTTCGGACTTATCTCACCATAATGTGGGGAACTTAAGCCCCTGGTGTATTTAGCCGTACCAAAGTGTACGGGTGCGATATGTCATGAATGAACATATGTATAAGAAAAGGAATGCAATTATAAGCAAAAAGGTGCTGCATTGTTTAATTAAGTAATACTACCATGAATGCAGAACGATACAAATAGTGCGGTAAGCAAGGGATGGGACTATTAAACATGTCCCCCTCCAGGGGTAGGCTGCGGAATGGTATATAAAACAGGTTTAATGCTCTTAATGGAGACCACCTGAATATTCGTCGTAGCCTTTCTCCTCCTCTGGCTGTTGCATCGTGAGTTCGGCCGGTCTACTGCCGGACAGGGCCTCTGGTGAACGGAGTCCTGTGGGTAAGAAAGAAAAAGATAAAAAAGAATGACACACTTGGGAGCCCCTGGTGTGGTTAAGCCTCATTCTGGGCCTGTCGTGGTCGTGCCCCTCCCCCTATGCCCATGGTATCTCCAGAGCGTAATGATGTACGCGGAGGACCAGTCTTGCAATCTTGCGAGGGCTGGGGTTGGGGCCGCATTGCTACGCGTGCTCGGAACGTGCCAGGTTGTCTTGTTGTAGGTTACTCCGGGCGCGTTTAGCCGTGTCCGGTCGCTTAACGACCGGACTCGAGAATTGCCTTAAGAGGCTGCATTGTACTTCTGCCGCGAAAGCCGCTGTATGTTCCTTCGTTCGAAGGGAGCGTTCAGTGTTTCCATTGACCGTGATGACTCCTTGAGGGCCTGACATCTTGAGCTTGAGGTATGCCTAGTGCGGCACCACGTTGAACTTTGCAAACGCGGTCCGTCCGAGCAGAGCATGATAGCCGCTGCGGAATGGAACTATGTCGAAGATTAACTCCTCACTTCGGAAGTTATCCGGGGATCCGAATACCACTTCTAGTGTAACTGAACCTATACAATTGGCCTCTACACCTAGTATGACGCCTTTGAAGGTCGTCTTTGTGGGTTTAATCCTTGAGGGGTCTATGCCCATCTTGCACACTGTGTCCTGATAAAGCAGGTTCAGGCTGCTGCCGCCGTCCATCAGGACTCTGGTGAGGTGAAATCCATCGACGATTGGGTCTAAAACCAATGCGGCGAATCCGCCGTGGCGGATGCTGGTGGGGTGGTCCCTTCGATCAAAAGTGATCGGGCAGGAGGACCATGGGTTGAACTTTGGGGCAACTGGCTCCATCGCGTATACGTCCCTGAGTACATGCTTCCGCTCCCTCTTGTGTATGTGGGTTGCGTATATCATGTTCACCGTCCGCACTTGTGGAGGGAAACCCTTATGTCCTCTATTGTTCGGCGGTCGGGTCTCTTCTTCGTCATCTCTATGCAGCCCCTTGCCATTGTTTTCGGCAATTAGCTTGCCTGCCTGCTTGAATACCCAACAATCCCTGTTGGTGTGGTTGGTTGGCTTTTCGGGGGTGCCGTGTATCTGGCACGAGCGATCGAGTATTCGGTCCAAATTGGACGGACCCGGAGTAGTTCTTTTGAATGCCTTTTTTCGCTGACCGGGTTTGGAGCCTCTGAATCCGGCATTTACTGCCGTATCCTCATTATTGTCGCCGTTAATACGGCGTTTGTTCTTGTTGCGATGCGACCTGCCATTGCGGTCCTTGGTATCCGGACTGCCAGAATTTTTGCTGAGGTTGTTGCTGCGGGCTAGCCAGCTGTCCTCTTCCGCGCAGAAGCGGGTCATGAGTGATGTGAGGGCTGCCATGGATTTCGGCTTTTCCTGTCCCAGGTGCCGGGCAAGCCACTCGTCGCGGATGTTATGTTTGAAGGCCGCGAGGGCCTCCGCATCCGGTCAGTCAACGATTTGATTTTTCTTAGTTAAGAACCGTGTCCAGGATTGTCTGGCCGATTCGTCTGGCTGCTGAATTATGTGGCTTAGGTCGTCAGCGTCTGGTGGTCGCACATACGTGCCCTAGAAGTTATCAAGGAATGCAGCTTCCAGGTCCTCCCAACACCCAATTGATTCTGCTGGCAAGCTGTTAAGCCAATGCCGAGATGGTCCTTTAAGCTTGAGTGGGAGGTATTTGATGGCGTGAAGATCGTCACTGCGGGCCATGTGGATATGAAGGAGATAGTCTTCGATCCACACCGCAGGGTCTGTTGTGCCATCATAGGATTCAATATTCACGGGTTTAAACCCTTCAGGGATTTGATGATACATTACTTCATCTGTGAAGCATAGTGGGTGTGCGGCGCTTCTGTATTGGGCTATATCACGACGGAGCTCAAGCGAGCTTTGTGTACTGTATTCGGCCCGGCCGGACTTGCTGTGTCCGGCACGACAGTTGTCGTCACGTATCAAGGGGTGCCCATGCGATCCGTAGATAGATCTTGATTGTCTTGCCTTATCCTCCAATATATCTCACAAGTCCGGAGCGTTCCCGTGTGGCCTTGTGCTTTTTGAGCGATGCCGGGGTACGGTTCTAGTGGAGGGCCTAGAGGCCTCTCTGTCGCGGCCACGAGGTGGTCGGTCAGCCGTATTGTGCTCTGGTGATGCAGGTTTATATGCCTCCTCCTCTAATCAGGGGAGCAACTTGCGTTTGGGGTAGCTTTTGGAGGGGCGTTCGAGCTCATGCTCTTCGGCCGCAAGGACTTCAGTCCATCTATCGGCTAGCAGATCTTGATCAGCTCTAAGCTGTTTCTGCTTTTTCTTGAGTCTGTTTGTCGTGGCCATAAGCCTGCGTTTAAAACGCTCTTGTTCAACGGGATCCTCAGGCACGACAAATTCGTCGTCATCGAGGCTTGCCTCGTCTCCGGAGGGAGGCATGTAATTATCATCCTCTACCTCTTCGTCTGCCGCTTTCTCATGAGGGCTGGCTTCTCCGTCCTCCTGTGCTGAATCTTGCTGGAGGGGGTTGTCTTCGACACAGTTTGGGGTATTGTTATCTCCGGTGCCGGAATCTCCATTCTTGCTGTGGCGGGATTTAGAGCGGCGCTGCTGACGCCGGCGCTTGGGCTGTTTCTTGGAAGGGTCTTCCTCCGCTGTTCCCTCGCCATTCCCATCCTTTGGGATATCCACCATGTATATATCATATGACGAGGTGGCTTTCCAGTGCCCAGTAGGCACTGGTTCTTGGTCATCTCCAGCATCGTCGTCCATACCGTCGATGTCTTCAGAGTCGAAGTCTAGCATGTCGGTTAAATCATCGACAGTGGCTACAAAGTGGGTGGTGGGTGGGTCTTGAATTTCTTCGTCGTCCGCATCCCAACCGTACTGACCGTAGTCCGGCCAGGGCTCTCCTGATAACGAGAGATACTTTAGCGAATTTAGGATGTCGCTGAAAGGTGAGTGTTGAAAGATGTCCGCAGCAGTGAACTCCATGATCGGTGCCCAATCGGATTCGATTGGAGGGGGCGTAGGAGGTTCGGAGTCCGGCACCTCGGAGTCATGAGCTTCACAAGGGACAAGGTCAGTATTCGGCTCTATCGCCGTAGAGGTTGCAGCCCCCGAGGCGGTGTCTAACCACCCGTCCTCGATCTACGCAGCCGGCTCCGAATCGAGGGTCGGAGCGGACTCGTGTGCGGCCTCCAGGGCACTGTCCGGCAGCAGAGCTAAATCATGCCCATCGTGACAGTGCGGTGCGCTCGGCTGTGGCTCAAATCCATTGAAGATCAAGTCTCCGCGGATGTCAGCCATGAAGTTCAGACTTCCAAATCTGACCTGACGGCCAGGGGCGTAGCTTTCGATCTGCTCTAGATGGCCAAGCGAATTGGCCCGCAGTGCAAAGCCGCCGAATACGAAGATCTGTCTGGGGAGAAAAGTCTCACCCTGGACCGCGTCGTTGTTGATGATCGAAGGATCCATCGAGCCTATCGGTGACGACACAGAGGAACTCTCAATGAAAGCACCAATGTCGGTGTCAAAACCGGCGGATCTCGGGTAGGGGGTCCCAAACTGTGAGTCTAGACAGATGGTAACAGGAGACAAGGGACACGATGTTTTACCCAGGTTCGGGCCCTCTCGATGGAGGTAAAACCCTACGTCCTGCTTGATTAATATTGATAATGTGGGCATTATAAGAGTAGATCTACCATGAGATCAAGGAGGCTAAACCCTAGAAGCTAGTCTATGGTATGGTTGTTGTTGTTCTGTCCTACGGACTAAAACCATCCGGTTTATATAGACACCGGAGAGGGCTAGGGTTACACAGAGTCGGTTACAATGGTAGGAGATCTACATATCTGTATCGCCAAGCTTGCCTTCCACGCGAAGGAAAGTCCCATCCGGACACGGGACGAAGTCTTCAATCTTGTATCTTCATAGTCTTGGAGTCCGGTCGATGATGATAGTCCGGCTATCCGGACACCCCCTAGTCTAGGACTCCCGCACCCCCCTGGGCCAGTGCTTCTCTAAGTGTTGGTCCGAAACGAGCAACCTGCGGCGCCACCTCGGGGAAACTTGAGGGTTGGTTTTACTCGTAGCTTGACTTATTCGGTTTTGCCCTGAGAACGAGATATGTGCAGCTCCTATCGGGATTGTCGGCGCATCAGGCGGCTTTGCTGGTCTTGTTTTACCATTGTCAAAATGTCTTGTACACCGGGATTCCGAGACTGATCGGGTCTTTCTGAGAGAAGGAATATCCTTTGTTGAACGCGAGAGCTTATCATGGGTTAAGTTGGGACACCCCTGTAGGGTATAAGCTTTCGAGAGCCGTGCCCACGGTTATGTGGCAGATGGGAATTTGTTAATGTCTGGTTGTAGATAAATTGACACCAGATCCGAATTAAAACGCATCAACCGTGTGTGTAGCCGTGATGGTCTCTTTTCGGCGGAGTCCGGGAAGTGAACACGATTTTGGGTTATTATTGACGTAAGTAGGTGTTCAGGATCACCTCTTGATCATTGCTAGCTTCAAGACCTTTCCTTTGCTTCTCTTCTCGCTCCTATTTGCGTATGTTAGCCACCATATATGGTTAGTCGCTGCTGCAACCTCACCACTTTACCCGTTCCTTTCCCATTAAGCTTTGCTAGTCTTGATACCCATGGTAATGGGATTGCTGAGTCCTCGTGGCTCACAGATTACTACAACAACAGTTGCAGGTACAGGTTAGGCGACGATCATGATGCGAGAGCGATGCTTGCTTGTTTTGGAGTTCTTCTTCCGCTTCTTCTTCGATCAGGGGATAGGTTCCAGGTCGGCAGCCTGGGCTAGCAGGGTGGATGTCATTGAGCTTCTATTTGTGTTTCATCCGTAGTCGGATGTTGATCTTATGTATGATGATGTTGTATTCTTGTGGCATGTATGCCTTATGTATGTATCCCTACCTATTATGTAATGTTGATGTAATGATATCCACCTTGCAAAAGCGTTTCAATATGCGGGTCTATCCTTGGTGAGACCTTCGAGTCCCTTTTGGATAGGGTCGCATATTGGGCGTGACAGTATTGCTTTTTACGGATGCCTTTCGGGTTGAAGAGTGCTGGCTCGATGATGAGGACATGACTACATTGGATATGACCAAAAATATTGCATATATGCATATTTGTCACGTGATTTCTAGTGCAAACTATTAAATAATCTATTTATGTTATACAGAACAAAAATACTTCACACACTTTTGTGTTTTGTCTAATTCCAGGTGTATGGGACATTTGTACAATCCAGATATGAAGATAAGGAAGAAAGAGATGTTTATTTGCTGTTCAAAAAGTTCTCTCACGTCACTTTTGGCCCAAGAGAAGATAGAGTCCAAGTCTCTTACGTTCTGTATTCAGATTTGGACTGCACAGACATACCTGACTCAAAACGCCCACAACTTTTTCATACGGACTCCGAATTGGGTGATTCTTTTTTTGTTGTAAAGTAGATTTCATGCACTTTCTAATCCAATTAGAATCACCTTCAAATTCATCCGGAGCGTTGAGTTATGGACAAAACAATCTGATGCTGCAGAAAAATCCGAGTCAAACTACAAGTCCAAAGGTGTTACATCACCTCCACTTGGGCTCATTGGCCTTGTACGACCTAGGGTTAGTTTTAGGCTGCCTTGGGACGTCCTCCCACCTCCTTGGCCGCCACCCCTTGCTCCTATATAAGTAGATCCATCTACTAGCTTATCCCTTGGGATTTGTTTAGTTAAAAGTTAGCCATTGCAACTTCGTCTACTTCGTTTGTGTCCAACGACCAGACCAAGACCGCTTACGGATCCCCACCTTTACCAATACTTCATATATACTCGCAATATTCAGATTGTTTTTATCATATTCTTGCTTGTTCTTCGATTGCTTGCAGGAATAGACCTTCGTGGTCAGGTTGATTGTGCTCCGGCGTGGTCAATAACCTCTCGGAGTTGGTTTAGCGATTGCTAAGGTGCAACGTCGTGCACGTTTGTAGTCGGATTGTCAAAGTCATCTTCACCAAATTGATAGTTATCATCTCATCGAAAGATCGGGACACCTTCGCCTCTATCAAGTGGTATCAGTTTTCAGGTTGCTCGGTGAGATTTTACAGTTTTTCATAGTTTAGATCGCATCTGTCATTCATACCTACAGTCTATGAAAAAGCCACAAAAAAAGTTAGATCTGTTCATCCTTTATCCAAGCCAGCCTGAGCCTTTGCAATTTTCTATTCATTGCTTGCATAGTTGAATTATCGGTTGCATCGTCGTGTCAGTTGCTGGTCTTAGTGTCTAGTTCCTTTAGAGTTTCGAGTTCTGTTCACGTTAGTCACGCTGCCGCTGCATCATTATCCCTTCCGCTGTCCACCATCCCATCTATTAATTTCCACTACGTGCTATGCACTGTTCATTGTCATAATCATAGTTGAGGTCATTCACATCTTCGCCTGATCCAATCTTCATCTTATCTAGTTTGTCTTGGAAAGAGGGAGAAAAAAAAGAGAGAGAAAAAAAGAGAGAAAAAAGGAAAGAAAAAAAAGAAAAAGAGAGAGAAGAAAAAGAAAAAAAAGTGTGAGAAAAAGAGAGAAAAAAATCGGATCTATCTAGAATCAATTTCGTACCTGAATTCGGATTGGAATCTGTTTTGCGCATTGTTCAGTAAAACAGGTGTATCTTCCTCATACGAAGTCCATTTTGGCTCTGTGAGTACTCAAATTGAAGCTAGCGACGAGACGCATCTAAATAGTTGCAGAAGCTAATTCAATATTTGACACCTGAAAATCGGCTTCTAAGTAGGTCTTTTTGCCCTTTGAAGTTCGTGAACACAGCTTGTTCCAATTTTTCAGGCCAGTTTTAGAATTATTTAACTCCTCATATCAACTCGGAATTGAGTGATTCTTTTTGCATTGGAAAGATTGAGTTAGTAGCATTCTTTGAAAGAATTTATCAGAAAATTGGCTCAAACTTTTCAAGAGGAAAGTTGGAGAGAGAGTTGTTGTATATCCTGCTTGGCAGTTGTTTTTCATCATTATCTTCACTGCCGTTGTGATCTTCACTTATATCTTGCTGTCAAGAGCTACTTAGTATCCTTCATTGATGCTAGTTGTGCTACACCGTGACTTCATTCGTGTTCTAGGCTCGCGTCTCTAGTCCGGTATAGCCTAGGACCAGCACAGTACCGTCGTTGAGCGTTTATTCAACATTGCATCTTTGAATTGATTATTGCTAAAAAATTGCTACCATATATAGCCAACCCAGCTTCACATATTTCTACACCCTGTATATGTACGTTCCCCTGGCAATCGCTTTACACAATCTTCAGAGTTACTTGACACCGCTAGTTGCCTGTCACCACCTGTCGTATGGTAAGAACTTGTAAGATATTGATATTTGCTTTGCTGTGAGCACTTTAAAACCACATCCTAGTAGTGCATAGGAACATTATTCTCGAATTTTGTTTCTTGTTTCTACTAATCATGACAGGTTCCGGAGATAGAAGTTCTTGGACGACAGACACATCTTCGCCATCACGAGAGTTGGGACAACACACACAAGCACATGGTCAGGTTATCTCTTTAGCGTCATTTGAGGGTAGATTTAATCCTGCTATTTATCTAGCTTGGGAGTTTGAAGTAGAACAAGTTTTTAGTAACCATGACTTTTCTGAACTTGAGCGAGTATGAGCTGCCACTAGAGCATTTACTGGCTTTGCTTCTGTTTGGTGGAGTGTGCATTGTAAGAAAAACATTGATAACCAACCCACAACTTGGAAAGTTTTGAAAGCTGTAACGAGACAACATTTTTTTCCTCCTTACTATCGTCGTGAATTGTTTTGCAAATTGGAACAATTAAAACAAGGCAGTAACACCGTTCATGCTTACTACCAAGAGTTCAAATCTTATATGCATCATTGTGACATAGAAGAATCTGAGGATGATACAATGAATAGATTTTTTGGTGGTTTGAACCATGATATCCGTGCAAGATTTCACTATATTCCTCGTTGCATTACTGGCATGTATGTTTGTGCTTGTACCTTTGAGAGACAGATACAGGAGGATGCATTGGGTGACTACAACAACTACTATTCCAGTTCATGCTCACCACCACCGGTTGGTTCCTCCACCGTTGCACCTACTAGAGCAGCCCCACCTCAGATTGTGAGTGCGACATCATCTCAAGTGTATGGTGCATTGTCAACGCCCGTACCTACACCAGCTACGTCTTTGCGACAAGGTAACACTAAAGGTATTGATGATATAACTTCACATGAGAATGATGCATCCCTAGTTAACTTGAATGCATCATGTGTTGAGTTACCTGGTGATTTGAGCACATCACCTATTTTAGAGAATCTTGATACTGTCATGACTGTGTCATGTGATCAAACAACTAAAATACCAACAATTTTGAGTGCACCCATTGAATTAACTGTTGATGCAAAAGAATCAATGTTTAATCATTTTGATATGACCTCTAATCTTGGTGATGATTCTATGTCGAATGACTCATTGCATGTTTGCTTATCTAAGCATGTTGTAGCATGTAAATTTGATTCAAATAAGGTTTATTCACCAATGTTGGGATGGTTTAATGATGAACATTGTCAATCTTTTGAAATGAATAAGAGCTTCACTTATATGTGCAAACTGAGTTGCAATATTTTCATGCCTTCTAGTTCTTGTGCTAATTTGTTGGCTTTAGATTTTACGAACTATGCAAGTTACTCATCTATTCATGTGTCATATATGCAAAAATCAAGGGAAGTAAAAATGGATGACCTATACATATACAACATGTACACCTTCTCTCTTTTGTTAGCCACATTTCAGATTAAGCAACGCAGAGGATGGCTTTATTTTCAAGAAGGGGAGGATGATGAGGACATGACTACCTTGGATATGACCAAAAATATTGCATATATGCATATTTGTCAGGTGATTTCTAGTGCAAACTATTCAATAATTTATTATGTTATCCAGAACAAAAATACTTCACACACTTTTGTGTTTTGTCTAATTGCAGGTGTATGGGACATTTGTACAATCCACATATGAAGATAAGGAAGAAAGAGATGTTTATTTGCTGTTCAAAAAGTTCTCTCACGTCAATTTTGTCCCAAGAGAAGATAGAGTCCAAGTCTCTCACGTTCTGGATTCAGATTCGGACTGCACAAACATATCTGACTCAAAACGCCCATAACTTTTTCACACGAACTCCGAATTGGGTGATTCTTTTTTCGTTGGAAACTATATTTTGTGCACTTTCCAACCCAATTGGAATCACCTTCAAATTCGTCCGGAGTGTTGAGTTATGGACAAAACAATCTGATGTTGCAGCAGAATCCGAGTCAAACTACAAGTCCAAAGGTGTTACATCACCTCCACTTGGGCCCATTGGCCTTGTACGACCTAGGGTTAGTTTTAGGCTGCCTTGGGACGTCCTCCCACCTCCTTGGCCGCCACCCCTTGCTCCTATATAAGTAGATCCATCTAGTAGCTTTTCCCTTGGGATTTGTTTAGTTAAAAGTTAGCCATTGCAACTTCGTGTACTTCGTTTGTGTCCAACGACCAGACCAAGACCGCTTACGGATCCCCACCTTTATCAATACTTCATATATACTCGCAATATTCAGATTGTTTTTATCATATTCTTGCTTGTTCTTCGATTGCTTGCAGGAATAGACCTTCGTGGTCAGGTTGATTGTGCTCCGGCGTGGTCAATAACCTCTCGGAGTTGGTTTAGCGATTGCTAAGGCGCAACGTCGTGCACGTTTGTAGTCGGATCATCAAAGTCATCTTCACCAAATCGATAGTTATCATCTCATCAAAAGATCGGAACACCTTCGCCTCTATCACTCGAACTTTGCAAGAGCAGTCCAAATTGGTTTTGAGCCCCAGCTACATAGAAATATGGAAGCCTATATGGATGACATAGTGGTCAAAACCAAGGACAAGGCAACACTTGTGCAAGATTTGGAAGAGAAGTTTGCAAATTTGCGCAAGATCAACCTCAAGCTGAACCCTGAGAAGTGTGTCTTCGGCATC
Source organism: Triticum aestivum (assembly GCF_018294505.1). Classification (NCBI taxonomy): domain Eukaryota; kingdom Viridiplantae; phylum Streptophyta; class Magnoliopsida; order Poales; family Poaceae; genus Triticum; species Triticum aestivum. The sequence continues at coordinate 196,905,757 of NC_057795.1, forward strand.
CCGTCTGGCAAGCTTCTCGGGTTCTTTGTGTCACAGCGTGGGATCGAGGCGAACCCAGACAAGATCAAGGCCATTAAGTAGATTGAGGCACCAAGGCGGATTAAGGATGTGCGTTGGCTCACTAGCTGTGTTGCCGCCATGAGTAGATTCATCTCCAAGTCTGCTGAGCGTGCCCTTCCCTTTTTCAAAATCTTGAAAAAGGCGGGGCCAATGGAGTGGACCCCAGATGATGAAGCAGCGCTAAAAGACTTGAAGAAATAACTCTCCTCCACGCCAATACTAGTTGCGCCTAAACCACAAGAGCAGCTGCTACTGTATCTAGCGGCAACGAATCAAGTGGTCAGCGCCGCCCTAGTGGCACAGAGGGAGGTTGACGAAGGGGCAGTGGCAACAGAAGGACTGGCGGACGGTCAGCCAGGGGTCCCCTCGGCAAGGCCTAGTCCGGGCAAGGCAAAGCCCCCAACAGGGTCTGATGCCGTCAAGACAGGGCCTCAGCAACAAGGTGAAGTGGCGCAAAAGAAGAAGATGATGCAGCACCCGGTTTACTTCGTCAGCTCCCTCTTGCAGTGGTCTAGGTCAAGGTACTCCGGTGTGCAGAAATTGCTCTTCGGCCTCCTTATGGCCTCGAGGAACCGGCGTCATTACTTCCAAGCACACGAGATCACCATCGTCACCCGCCTCCCATTGCAACGAATACTGCATAACCCAGATGCAACAGGGAGGATTGTGGAATGGGCCTTGGAGCTGTCAAGCTTAGGTTTGAAGTTCGAAAGTACTTCAACGATCCAGAGCCGAGTCTTGGCAGCGTTCATTGCAGAGTGGACCTCGACACCCCACGAAGAGATCCAGGAGACCACTCTTCCCGACAAGGAAACAAGTCGCAACTAGGTTATGTACTTTGACGGGGCTTTTTCGCTACAAGGTGCTGGTGCTGGTGTGCTGCTCGTCGCACCCACCGGAGAGCACCTCAAGTACGTGATCCAGATGCACTTTCCCAAGGAGATGTCTGATATGTCTCCAACGTATCTATAATTTTTTATTGTTCCATGCTATTATATTACCCGTTTTGGATGTTTATGGGCTTTACTTTACACTTTTATATCATTTTTGTGACTAACCTACTAACCGGAGGCCCAGCCCGTATTGCTGTTTTTTTGCCTATTTCAGTGTTTCGAAGAAAAGGAATATCAAACGGAGTCCAAACGGAATGAAACCTTCGGGAGCGATCTTTTTGGAACAAACGTGATCTAGAGGACTTGGAGTGGAACTCAAGAAATAAACGAGGCGGCCACGAGGGTGGAGGGCCCCCCCTACTGGGTGCGCCCCCTGTCTCGTGGGCCCCTCAGGCATCCACCGACGTACTTCTTCCTCCTATGTATACCCATGTACCACGAAAACATTAGAAGCGACCACGAAAAACAATTTCCACTGCCGTAACCTTATGTATCCGCGAGATCCTATCTTGGAGCCTTCGCCGGCGCTCCATCGGAGGGGGAATCTACCATGGAGGGCTTCTACATCAACACCATAGCCTCTCTGATGAGTTGTGAGTAGTTTACCACCGACCTTCGGGTCCATAGTTATTAGCTAGATGGCTTCTTCTCTCTCTTTGAATCTCAATACCATGTTCTCCTTGATCTTATTGGAGATCTATTTGATGTAACTCTTTTTGTGGTGTGTTTGTCGAGATCCGATGAATTGTGGGTTTATGATCAAGTTTATCTATGAGAAATATTTGAATCTCCTCTGAATTCTTTTATGTGTGATTAAGTTATCTTTGCAAGTCTATTCGAATTATCAGTTTGGTTTGGCCTACTAGATTGATCTTTCTTGCAATGGGAGAAGTGCTTAGCTTTGGGTTCAATCTTGCGGTGTCCTTTCCCAGTGACAGCAGGCGCAGCAAGGCACGTATTGTATTGTTGCCATCGAGGATAAAAATACGGGGTTTATATCATATTGCATGAGTTTTTCCCTCTACATCATGTCATCTTTCTTAATGCATTACTCTGTTCTTTATGAACTTAATACTCTAGATGCATGCTGGATAGCGGTCGATGTGTGGAGTAATAGTAGTAGATGCAGGCAGGAGTCGGTCTACTTGTCACGGACGTGATGCCTATATACATGATCATGCCTAGATAATCTCATAATTATTCGCTTTTCTATCAATTGCTGGACAGTAATTTGTTCACCCACCGTAATACTTATGCTATCTTGAGAGAAGCCACTAGTGAAACCTATGGCCCCGGGTCTATCTTTTATCATATAATCTTTCAATCTACTTTTATTTGCATCTTTACTTTTCCAATCTATATTATAAAATACCAAAAATATATTTATCTTATCATATTATCTCTATCAGATCTCACTTTCGCAAGTGGCCTTGAAGGGATTGACAACCCCTTTATTGTGTTGGTTGCGAGTTCTTGTTTGTTTGTGTAGGTGCGTGGGACTTTTGAGGACCCTCCTACTAGATTGATACCTTGGTTCTCAAAAACTGTGGGAAATTCTTATGCTACTATTGCTGCATCACCCTTTCCTCTTCAAGGAAAACCAACGCAAGCTCAAGATGTAGCAAGAAGGATTTCTGGCGCCGTTGCCGGGGAGGTCTTCGCTCAAGTCAAGACATACCAAGTACCCATCACAAACTCATCTCCCTCGCATTTACATTATTCGCCATTTGCCTCTCGTTTTCCTTTCCCCCACTTCACCCTTGTCGTTTTATTCGCCCTCTCTTTCCCAATATCCTCTCTCTTTCTCTTGTCTTTTTGTGTACCTGTTTGCCCTTATGGCTTTGCCTAAGAACACCGACCTTCATCTTAGAAGGTTGGAAGAGATTGAACCAAACATTAGAAGTTTTATGACTTTACAATTTGAGCATAATACTTTCTTTAGAAAAGAGCTTACAGAACAAAAAAGTTTTATGGGGTTTATGAACAAAGAGCTTGATGACATGTCTAAAGAATTTTATGGTTTGAACTCTCAAATTACTCGGCTTGAAAATTCTATAGCCCAAATTTCTGAAAAGCAAGCTACCTTAGTCAATAAGATGGCTGCCAAACCAGAAAAGTTCCATGAAAATAATGGTGAAGATCTAAAAGTTATTGATGTGTTCCCTATTAAATCTTTGTTTTGCAATATGAATCTTAATAATGATGGGACTGAAGATGAGTCAACTTTAGTTAAAAGGCGTCCGAATGATTTGGAGTTTTTAGATCTTGATGCTAAGTTTGGTAAAAGTGGGATTGGAGAGGTCAAGACTTTAAATAGCATTGAACCCACTATCTTGGATTTCAAGGAATTTAATTATGATAATTGTTCTTTAGAAGATTGTATTTCCTTGTTGCAATCCGTTGTGAATTCTCCTCATGCTTATAGTCAAAATAAAGCTTTTACCAAACATATTGTTGATGCCTTGATGCAATCTTTTGATGAAAAACTTAATTTGGAAGTTTCTGTACCTAGAAAACTTTATGATGAGTGGGAACCTACTATAAATATTAAAATTAAAGATCATGAGTTTTATGCTTGATGTGATTTGGGTGCTAGTGTTTCCACAATTCCGAAAACTTTATGTGATATTCTAGGTTTGCATGATCTTGATGATTGCTCTTTAAATTTGCACCTTGCGTATTCCACCATTAAAAAGCCAATGGGAAGGATCAATGATGTTCTCATTGTTTCAAATAGGAATTTGGTGCCCGTAGATTATATCGTTCTTGATATAGATTGCAATATTTCTTGTCCTATTATTCTTGGTAGACCTTTCCTTAGAACGATTGGTGCAATTATTGATATGAGGGAAGGGAATATTAGATTCCAATTTCCATTAAGGAAAGGCATGGAGCACTTTACAAGAAAGAAAGTCAAATTACCTTATGAATCTATCATGCGAGCTACTTATGAATTGAGTGCCAAATATGGCACTACTTAGATCTATCCTCGCATTTATGCCTAGCTAGGGGCGTTAAACTATAGCGCTAGTTGGGAGGCAACCCAATTTTATTTGTGTTTTTTGTTTTTGGTTCTGTTTAGTAATAAATTTTGCATCTACCTTCTGTTTAGATGTGTTCTTATGTTTTAATTAGTGTTTGTGCCAAGTAGAACCTATAGGATAACCTATGGTAATAGTTAATTTGATTCTGCTGAAAAACAGAAATTTGCGCGCACGAAAATAATTTTAGTAATTCATAGAAACGTGATTTTGCGTTGATTCTTTTTTCTGTAGATCAATAGACAAATTTCCCAGGACTTTCTATTTTGGTAGGATTTTTAGAGTTCTATAAGTATTCGAGAGTTACAGATTGCTAAAAACTGTTCTGTTTTTGACAGATTCTGTTTTTCGTGCGTTGTTTGCTTATTTTAATGCATCTATGGCTAGTATGTAAGGGTATGAACCGTAGAAAAGTTGAAGTACAGTAGTTTTAACACCAATATAAATAAAGAATGAGTTGATTACAGTACCTTATGTGGTGGTTTTTCTTTCTTTCACTAATGAAGCTTATAAGATTTCCTGTTGAGTTTTGTGTTGTGAAGTTTTCAAGTTTTGGATAAAGATTTGATGCACTATGGAATAAGGAGTGGCAAGAGCCTATGATTGGGGATGCACAAGGCACCCCAAGATATTCAAGAATAGCCAAAAGCCTAAGCTTAGGGATGCCCTGGAAGGCATCCCCTCTTCCGTCTTCGTTTCTCGGTAACTTTACTTGGAGATATATTTTTATTCGCCACATGATATGTGTTTTGCTTGGAGCGTATTGTATGATATTGGTCTTTGCTTTTTAGTTTACCACAATGATCCTTGCTGTACACACCTTTTGGGAGAAACCCACTTGATTTGAATTTATTAGAATACTTGTAGCGACTAGACCTCAACCAGTCTGATCTCTGTGCTTAGTGTCATCCCTGGATCAGTAATGCTGACACCACACAGTACTTGGAGGATTTATAACAGAGTAGCAATCACACACTTATTACATCGAATGTCTCAAAAGAGAACTTAATAAAATATATATGGCTTAAGGCCATCTAAAAACGATAACAGCGGAAGGCTTGGAAGATAAGCGAGTCCATCAACTCCAACGGCATCACTGAGTATAGAACCACGACCTAAAAGCACCTTACTCGTCGTCTGAAAAGTCTGCAACATGAAACGTTGCAGCCCGAAAACGGGTCAGCACATGGAATATGCTGGCAAGGTAACACATAGAGAATAACAATGGAATAAGCTACACTACATGCAATTTTGCTGGTGTAAAAGCTCTATGGTTACAGTTTTGCATAAAGCCAATTTTTCCCTACTGCAAAGGAATAAATTTAGTTAACTATCATGGTGGTTGTTAAACACTGAGAATGGTTGACAGCATTCTCAATCCCAATTAAAAGTACTCATTAAACCCAACAATATTAAATTAAAGTAACATGACGAGATTCACATGATATCCAGGTACTAGATACTCAAAATGTCCATAACCGGGGACACGGCTAATCATGATTAGTTTATACACTCTGCAGAGGTTTGCGCACTTTTCCCCACAAGACTCGATCGCCTCCGTTTGATTCCTCACACTACATAGTGTTTGAGAAACGGATGACCGAGACATAGTCTTTCGGAAGCACTAGCACCTTACATGTGGGTAGACCGGTACACCTACTTTCCCCTACATCTGCTAGTCTACCTGTAAGAGTTCGCATGACTTAATCAACTATGCCAGAGCCCATAATGGCTTGTGGCTGCACACGTAAGTTTCTAGTTTGAATAATCTCATGATCCCTTTGAGCCTGGGTGGCGGTCCGAAGAAAATACAGGCAAGTCCTGATAGAAACCAGGTGCCTCAATCCACCCAGATGTGTGTTTAAGTTGCCACCTTAAATAAACCATTGATTAACAATCTCACATCTGTCATGGATACACTCACCCAATCCACGTCTACTAGCATAGCATGGCAAAATAAGCAAACGTAGAAGTAACTCCCAAGGGTTTGATAATAAAATAGGTAATAGGTACTACCTCAATCTACATCCCAAAACCCACAATTTAATTAGATCCTAATCATGCAAGTGTTTGAGGATTGATCTAATGCATAAAAACTGGGTAGTAGAAAAGGTATGATCAAAGTGTTACTTGCCTTGCTGATGATCCGCAAAACCTAGAGACTCGAAGTAACAGGCGGCGCACTCCGGGTATTCTATCGCAGACAAACAAACTAACAAACATACAATAAGTAATCATCTAATGCACTGGTAAAACTCGAATAAAAGATCCAACCAGAATGTTCAACTTAAGAACTCTGGTTTGGAAAAAGAACCAAATAAAACAAAGCAACGAAAGTCAAACGGCGAAAGAAAACAGCTTCGTTTTACTAATCTGGATCTAAGTCAAATTTTACAGAAGCAAAAACTTGTTTAAGTTGATTATTCAGAAAGAGGGTTTCGAGACGAAACTCCAGACGCTTGAATCGCCTAATTCCGATAACCGAGCGAAAATTTATACTAAAACGAAAATCGGATCAGGAATCGCGATAAGAAAAATTGCGGATTAATTCCGAGAAAAAGAAAAACGACGAACAGGCTGACGAACGAACGTTCGTTGACTAAGCAGATCTGACGAGTACGTTCGTTAAAACGAACGAACGAGCGAACCCTCGCTATTTAACCGAACTGAAAAAAACCCGAAGAAAAACCTGCTCGGTTTTAAAAAAAACGGCGACACGCGAATCAAGGCGACGGCGAACCTCGGCGGCGGCAGCGGCGAAGTCCGCAGATGCTCCGGCGGCGGCGGCGGCGGCTGGCGGCTAGGGTTAGGGTTTTGGCGAGTGGGCCGGCGGCGGTGGGCCTGGGGGGGATCGGGGCGGCGCTATTTAAAGGCGCCCCCGGGCGGAGTCCCGCTCGGGCATGGCCCGTAGGTCGGTTGCGTTTTTTTAAATAATTCCACACAGAAGAAAAATAAAAAGAAATACTAAACGGACTCCAAAAATCCCGGAATAAATTTTCGCCGGCTTCTAAAATCAAGCCGGACAAGATGAACATTTATTTGGGGCCTAAATACAATTTTGAAAAACACACATTTTTCCTAAATTCAAATAAAAGGCGAAAAACTCCAAATTAAATCTTATTTGATTTTTTTTATTAAATCTTCATTATTTCTTTATTTTGGGTAAGTCATTTTATTCCCCCTCTGAATTTTTGGTAGTAGAAATAATTGAAGATAAAATAAACAAAATCAATGATCCTATTTTCAAAATTTGAGTAAAACTCAAATAAGAAAATAACGAAATCCCCAACTCTCTCCGAGGGTCCTTGAGTTGCATAGAATTTCTAGGATCGAGCCAAAGATGCAACAAAATATGATATGCAATGATGATCTATGTATAACATTCCAAATTGAAAATTTGGGATGTTACAAACCTACCCCCCTTAAGATGAATCTTGCCCTCGAGATTCGGGTTGGCTAGCAAATAGGTGAGGGTGGTCCTTGAGCAGATCTTCCTCTCGCTCCCAGTTGGCTTCCTCCTCGGTGTGGTGGCTCCACTGAACTTTGCAAAACTTGATAACCTTACTGCGGGTAACTCGACTGGCATAATCCAGAATTCTAACTGGTTTCTCTTCATAAGTCAAATCATCCTTCAACTGAATTGCTTCCAGTGGCACAGTATCTCTCAGTGGTATATCGGCTATTTCTGCGTGATACTTCTTCAACTGTGAAACATGGAACACATTGTGAACTCCTGACAATCCGTCAGGTAATTCCAACTTGTACGCTACTTCTCCCATGCGTTCCAAAACCTTGTATGGCCCCACAAAACGTGGTGCTAACTTTCCTTTAACTCCAAAGCGCTTAACAACTCGTAGCGGAGATACTCGAAGATAAACTCTGTCTCCGACTTCGTGTTCTGTCTCCTTGCGTTTTGAATATGCATAGCTCTTCTGCCTTGACTGAGCTACCTTGAGCCTGTCGCGGATCAACTTTACTTTCTGTTTAGACTCCTTAATCAAATCCAGTCCAAACAACTGGCGGTCTCCAACCTCATCCCACAACAATGGGGTTCTGCACCTCCTTCCGTACGAGGCTTCGAAAGGGGCCATCTTCAAACTACATTGATAACTGTTGTTGTTAGAAAACTCCGCGTATGGCAAGTTGTCATCCCAACTTGATCCATAATCCAACACACAAGCTCTAAGCATATCCTCCATAATCTGATTGACTCTCTCGGTCTGTCCATCTGTCTACGGATGGAAGGCTGTGCTAAACTCCAGCCTGGTTCCCAATGTTTCATGCAACTGCTTCCAGAACTTTGAGGTTAATTGGGTTCCTCTATCTGATACGATACTCCTCGGAACTCCATGCGAACATACAATCATTGTCATTTATATCTTAGCCAATTTGGCACCGCTGTAGGTAGTCTTTACTGGAATGAAATGAGCTACCTTCGTCAAACGATCGACTACAACCCAAATCGAGTCATAGCCTGAACGAGTCCTGGGCAATCCCGTGATGAAATCCATGCCTAGTTTGTCCCACTTCCATTCAGGTATAGGCAATGGCTGCAACAATCCGGCTGGCTTTTGATGTTCTGCCTTCACCCTCTGACATACATCACAAACTGCTACATACTCTGCAATATCCTTCTTCATTCTGGTCCACCAGAAAGTTTCCTTCAAATCCAAATACATCTTGGTATTCCCGGGGTGAATAGAATATGGTGAATCATGTGCCTCTTGCAGAATCAACCTCCTGATCTCTGGGTCATTGGGCACATAAACACGGTCCTCAAATCGTAGGGTATCGTACTCATCCTCACGAAATCCCTTAGCCTTTCCTTCGCTCATTTTCTCCTTTATAGAGGCAACTTCCTTATCTGTCTTTTGAGCTTCTCCGATTTTATCCATCAACGTAGACTAAATCTCCATTGCTGCTACATTGCCTCTCGGAACTATTTCCAAACATAGATCATGAAGATATTCAGCTAACTCCTTGGGTATTCCTCCCATCATTAGTGTATTGACATGGCTCTTACGGCTCAACGCGTCTGCTACAACGTTAGCCTTCCTGGGGTGATAATGCAATCTCATATCATAATCCTTAATAAGCTCCAACCATCTCCTCTGCCTGAGATGTAACTCCTTCTGCGTGAAGATGTACTTCAAACTCTTATGATCTGTGTACACCTCACAATGATTTCCAATGAGAAAATTTCTCCATGTTTTCAGTGCGTGCACTATGGCTGCTAACTCCAAATCATGAGTAGCATAATTCAACTCATGAGGCTTAAGCTGTCGTGAAGCATACGAAACAACTCTTCCCTCCTGCATAAGCACTGCTCCAAGTCCTCGACGTGAAGCATCGCAATACACTTCATAATCCTTAGTCTGGTCTGGCAGAATTAATACTGGTGAGGTAACCAAACATTTCTTCAACTCCTGGAAACTAGCCTCACACTCCTCAGTCCAAATGAACTTAGTATCCTTCTTTAACAACTCTGTCATAGGCTTCACAATCTTCGAGAAATTTTCAATAAATCTCCGGTAGTATCCTGCGAGTCCAAGGAAACTCCTGATCTCTCCAACTGTTGTTGGTGCTTCCCAGTTTGTCACAGTGAAAACTTTAGTGGGGTCTACGGCAATACCTTCTCCGGATATAACATGTCCGAGAAATCCAACTTCCTTCAACCAAAACTCACACTTGCTGAACTTGGCGTATAGCTGATGTGCGGCAAACTTCACCTTTTCTCCATCCGTGCATCCTGTAGTGGTCAACTCCCTCCCTATCTTACGGAGCCAATCATCTGCTACTATTGGCTCGGTGCTACTGGAAAACACCGGCGGATTCAACCTTAAGAAACGTGCCAGATGGTCAACAGGTGGTGGTGGTGGTGGGTTGTTGTTGTTGTTGCCTTGGTTCTGTACCGATGTTTGAATCAAGGTATTCTGCTGCTGAATCAACTGAGTGATCTCTGGCGGAAAAACAAACTCGGGGTCGCGTCTCGGAGGCATCTGGGGGTTTAAAGGGGAGAGTTAAGAATAGAATGAGGTCTAGTGGGATAACACTACCCATATGCACATGAGACAAAACACACAATATCATTCCAATCAATTCAAACAAGGGCATACGACAATCTAACTATCGTTACAAAAGTGCTTGGAGTAAAACTAATTAAATGGTGGAAAATTCTACTACTATTATGGTGGTCAACTAGAAAAATTGCTCCGATGAAGATTCCATGATATCTGCTCCAGCTTCATCAACATAGTCATCATCGCTGTCGTCGGGATCCGAGTCGGTGTCGTCGATGATGATATAATTATCTGGGCAAGTAGGTTCATCCTCTTCCTCTCTGGGTGCTGATCCTCCCATGAATACTCCAATCTTCTCCTTAAGGTCACCGTTCTGTCTTACTAGAGCGACGATTTCTTCCATATAGTCTTTACGTGTAGCCTTGAGTTCTGCTTCTAGCTCCTTGATCCTGGTCATAGCCTTCTGTAGTTCCTCCATATTTGCGCACATCTGATTCTCCTGGCGTCGGATGTGTTGGTTTAACTCCTGAATATAAGCTGCGATTGATCTGTCCCTCCTGGTGGTGATCATCTCCCAATGCTCATCTCGGCGCCCACAAATCTGGTAGATAGTATTCTTGAGGTCGTTGTGGTAAACTTCTCCAATCCGTCCCATGGCGATGTGAGCTGCCATGCTTTTTCCTAGGCTCCATGTTGGTACACCAAAGGTAAACTCTATTGGCTCCGTGACTGGTGCAAATGTCCTTCCTGGAATGTAGACTTGAATCCTCCAGCGCTCCTCTTCGGGTAAAGTGGTGTTGAAAGCACCGGTGAAGCTTGGTACTCCTATGTTCAGGTATCTAGTGGCTTCCTTCAAGTGACATCCAAAAGGTGAATTCTCATCTGGTTGTGCGAACTTGATCCTTGCATCCGCCATCCTAAAGAATAAAAAAGATGAGGAATCAGAAATGAGAAGAAAGAGTAGTGATCTAGGGCTTTAGCTTAGTGGTCGTGTCCTACAGTCAGTGTGTGCTCTAATACCACCTTGTAGCGACCAGACCTCAACCAGTCTGATCTCTGTGCTCAGTGTCATCCCTGGATCAGTAATGCTGACACCACACAGTACTTGGAGGATTTATAACAGAGTAGCAATCACACACTTATTACATCGAATGTCTCAAAAGAGAACTTAATAAAATATATATGGCTTAAGTCCATCTAAAAATGATAACAGCGGAAGGCTTGGAAGATAAGCGAGTCCATCAACTCCAACGGCATCACTGAGTATAGAACCACGACCTAAAAGCACCTTACTCGTCGTCTGAAAAGTCTGCAACATGAAACGTTGCAGCCCAAAAACGGGTCAGCACATGAAATATGCTGGCAAGGTAACACATAGAGAATAACAATGGAATAAGCTACACTACATGCAATTTGGCTGGTGTAAAAGCTCTATGGTTACAGTTTTGCATAAAGCCAATTTTTCCCTACTGCAAAGGAATAAATTTAGTTAACTATCATGGTGGTTGTTAAACACTGAGAATGGTTGACAACATTCTCAATCCCAATTAAAAGTACTCATTAAACCCAACAATATTAAATTAAAGTAACATGACGAGATTCACATGATATCCAGGTACTAGATACTCAAAATGTCCATAACCGGGGACACGGCTAATCATGATTAGTTTATACACTCTGCAGAGGTTTGCGCACTTTTCCCCACAAGACTCGATCGCCTCCGTTTGATTCCTCACACTACATAGTGTTTGAGAAACGGATGACCGAGACATAGTCTTTCGGAAGCACTAGCACCTTACATGTGGGTAGACCGGTACACCTACTTTCCCCTACATCTGCTAGTCTACCTGTAAGAGTTCGCACGACTTAATCAACTATGCCAGAGCCCATAATGGCTTGTGGCTGCACACGTAAGTTTCTAGTTTGAATAATCTCATGATCCCTTTGAGCCTGGGTGGCGGTCCGAAGAAAATACAGGCAAGTCCTGATAGAAACCAGGTGCCTCAATCCACCCAGATGTGTGTTTAAGTTGCCACCTTAAATAAACCATTGATTAACAATCTCACATCTGTCATGGATACACTCACCCAATCCACGTCTGCTAGCATAGCATGGCAAAATAAGCAAACGTAGAAGTAACTCCCAAGGGTTTGATAATAAAACAGGTAATAGGTACTACCTCAATCTACATCCCAAAACCCACAATTTAATTAGATCCTAATCATGCAAGTGTTTGAGGATTGATCTAATGCATAAAAACTGGGTAGTAGAAAAGGTATGATCAAAGTGTTACTTGCCTTGCTGATGATCCGCAAAACCTAGAGACTCGAAGTAACAGGCGGCGCACTCCGGGTATTCTATCGCAGACAAACAAACTAACAAACATACAATAAGTACTCATCTAATGCACTGGTAAAACTCGAATAAAAGATCCAACCAGAATGTTCAACTTAAGAACTCTGGTTTGGAAAAAGAACCAAATAAAACAAAGCAACGAAAGTCAAACGGCGAAAGAAAACAGCTTCGTTTTACTAATCTGGATCTAAGTCAAATTTTACAGAAGCAAAAACTTGTTTAAGTTGATTATTCGGAAAGAGGGTTTCGAGACGAAACTCCAGACGCTTGAATCGCCTGATTCCGATAAACGAGCGAAAAGTTATACTAAAACGAAAATCGGACCAGGAATCGCGATCAGAAAAATCACGGATTAATTCCGAGAAAAAGAAAAACGACGAACAGGCTGACGAACGAACGTTCGTTGACTAAACAGATCTGAAGAGTACGTTCGTTAAAACGAACGAACGAGCGAACGCTCGCTATTTAACCGAACCGGAAAAAAACCCGAAGAAAAACCTGTTATTTTTTAAAAAAACGGCGACACGCGAATCGAGGCGACGGCGAACCTCGGCAGGTGGCGGCGGTGAAGTGTGGCGATGCTCCGGCGGCGACGGCGGAGTCCGGCGGCTGCAGCGGCGGCTGGCGGTGGCGGCGGCTGGCGGCTAGGGTTAGGGTTTCGACGAGTGGGCCGGCGGCGGTTGCGGGCTGGCGGGGCGGGGCGGCTGGGCCTGGGAGGGCTCGGGGCGGTGCTATTTAAAGGCGCCCCCGGGCGGAGTCCCGCTCGGGCACGGCCCGTAGGTCGGTTGCGTTTTTGTAAATAATTCCGCACAGAAGAAAAATAAAAAGAAATACTAAACGGACTCCAAAAATCCCGAAATAAATTTTCCCCGGCTTCTAAAATCAAGTCGGACAAGATGAACATTTATTTGGGGCCTAAATGCAATTTTGAAAAATGCACATTTTTCCTAAATTCAAATAAAAGGCGAAAAATTCCAAAATAAATCTTATTTGATTTTTTTATTAAATCTTCATTATTTTTTTATTTTGGGAAAGTCATTTTATTCCCCCTCTGAATTTTTGGTAGTAGAAATAATTGAAGTTAAAATAAATAAAATCAATGATCCTATTTTCAAAATTTGAGAAAAACTCAAATAAGAAAATAACGAAATCCCCTACTCTCTCCGAGGGTCCTTGAGTTGCATAGAATTTCTAGGATCGAGCCAAAGATGCAACAAAATATGATATGCAATGATGATCTATGTATAACATTCCAAATTGAAAATTTGGGATGTTACAATACTTTATGTGCTTCACTTATATCTTTTAGAGCACGGCGGTGGCTTAATTTTGGAGAAATTGTTGATCTCTCATGCTTCACTTATATTATTTTGAGAGTCTTTTAGAACAGCATGGTATTTGCTATGGTTATGAATTTGGTCCTCGAATGATGAGCATCCAAGTTGAGTATAATAAAAACTATCATAGAAAGTGCATTAAACACTAGGATCAATTTGATGCTTGATAATTGTTTTGAGATATAAAGGTGGTAATGTTAGAGTCATGCTAGTTGGGTAATTATGAAATTGAGAAATACTTGTGTTGAAGTTGGCAAGTCCCGTAGCATGCACGCATGGTAAAATTTATGTGACAAATTTTATGCATGAGGTGCTCTTTTAATTGTCTTCCTTATGAGTGGAGGTCGAGATTACGCGATGGTTAACTCCTACCAACCCTTCCCCTAGGAGGATGCGTAGTAGTACTTTGCTTCGACTGCAAGTAGACTTTTGCAATAAGTATATGAATTCTTTATGACTAATGTGAGTCCATGGATATACGCACACTCACCCTTCCACTTTGCTAGCTTCTATTGTGCCGCGCAACTTTCGTCGGTATCATGCACCCATTATTTACCTTCCTCAAAACAGCCACCATACCTGCCTATTATGGCATTTCCATAGCCATTCCGAGATATATTGCCATGCAAATTTCCACAGTTCTGTTATTATGACACGTTCCATCATTGTCATATTGCTTTTTTTCATTATAGAACTTGGCTTGTATATTCCAATGATGGGCTTCCTCAAAATGCCCTAGGTCTTCGTGAGCAACTGAGTTGGATGCACACCCACTTAGTTTCTTTTGTTGAGCTTTCATACATTTAGCTCTAGTGCATCCGTTGCATGGCAATCCCTACTCATTCACATCGATATCTATTGATGGGCATCTCCATAGCCCGTTGATATTCCTAGTTGATGTGATACTACCTTCTCCCTTTTTGTCTTCACAACCACTACCATATACCACATATAGTGCTATGTCCATGGCTTGCACTCATGTATTGCGTAAGAGTTGAAAAAGCTGAAGAGCGTTAAAAAGTATGAACCAATTGCTTGGCTGAAACCGAGGTTGTGCACGATAGGAGTATTTTGTGTAATGAAAATGAATCATGGTCTAACTACATGATTTTGTAGGGATAAGCTATCTTTGGCTATGCTATTTTGATAAGACATGATTATTTGTTAGTATGCTTCGAGTATTACTATTTTTATGTTTTATAAGCTTTTATCTTGAATCATTTGGATCTGAACAATCATGCCACAATTAAGAAAATTACATTGAGAATTATGCTAGGTAGCATTCCACATCAAAAATTCTGTTTTTATCATTTACCTACTCGAGGACGAGCAGGAATTAAGCTTGGGGATGCTTGATACGTCTCCAACGTATCTATGATTTTTTATTGTTCCATGCTATTATATTACCCATTTTGGATGTTTATGGGCTTTACTTTACACTTTTATATCATTTTTGGGACTAACCTACTAACCGGAGGCCTAGCCCGTATTGTTGTTTTTTTGCCTATTTCAGTGTTTCGAAGAAAAGGAATATCAAACGGAGTCCAAATGGAATGAAACCTTTGGGAGTGATCTTTTTGGAACAAACGTGATCTAGAGGATTTGGAGTGGAAGTCAAGAAATAAACGAGGCGGCCACGAGGGTGGAGGGCGCGCCCCCTACTGGGTGCGCCCCCTGTCTCGTGGGCCCCTCGGGCATCCACCGACCTACTTCTTCCTCTTATATATACCCATGTACCCCGAAAACATCAGAAGCAACCACAAAAAACTATTTCCACCGCCGTAACCTTCTATATCCATGAGATCCCATCTTGGAGCCTTCGTCGGTGCTCCGCCAGAGGGGGAATCAACCACGGAGGGCTTCTACATCAACACCATAGCCTCTCCGATGAGTTGTGAGTAGTTTACCACCGACCTTCGGGTCCATAGTTATTAGCTAGATGGCTTCTTCTCTCTCTTTGAATCTCAATACCATGTTCTCCTTGATCTTCTAGGATATCCATTCGATGTAACTATTTTTGTGGTCTATTTGTTGAGATCCGATGAATTGTGGGTTTATGATCAAGTTTATCTATGAGAAATATTTGAATCTCCTCTGAATTCTTTTATGTGTGATTAAGTTATCTTTGCAAGTCTCTTCAAATTATCTGTTTGGTTTGGCCTACTAGATTGATCTTTCTTGCAATGGGAGAAGTGCTTAGCTTTGGGTTCAATCTTGCAGTGTCCTTTCCTAGTGACAGCAGGGGCGGCAAGGCACGTATTGTATTGTTGCCATCAAGGATAAAAAGATGGGGTTTATATCATATTGCTTGAGTTTATCCTTCTACATAATGTCATCTTTCTTAATGCGTTACTCTATTCTTTATGAACTTAATACTCTAGATGCATGCTGGATAGCGGTTGATGTGTGGAGTAATAGTAGTAGATGCAGGCAGGAGTCGGTATACTTGTCACAGACGTGATGCCTATATACATGATCATGCCTAGATAATCTCATAATTATTCGCTTTTCTATCAATTGCTCGACAGTAATTTGTTCACCCACCGTAATACTTATGCTATCTTGAGAGAAGCCACTAGTGAAACCTATGGCCCCGGGTCTATCTTTTGTCATATAAGCTTTCAATCTACTTTTATTTGCATCTTTACTTTTCCAATCTATATTATAAAATACCAAAAATATATTTATCCTATCATATTATCTCTATCAGATCTCACTTTCGCAAGTGGCCTTGAAGGGATTGACAACCCCTTTATTGCGTTGGTTGTGAGTTCTTGTTTGTTTGTGTAGGTGCGTGGGACTTTTGAGGAGCCTCCTACTGGATTGATACCTTGGTTCTCAAAAACTGAGGGAAATACTTATGCTACTATTGCTTCATCACCCTTTCCTCTTCAAGGAAAACCAACACAAGCTCAAGATGTAGCAATGTCGACGAACAACATTGCTGAATATGAGGGATTGCTTGCCGGTCTCAGGATCGCGGCAGACCTCGGGGTCAAGAAGCTCATCGTCAGGGGTGATTCACAGCTTGTCATCAGGTAGGTCAACAAGGATTATCAAAGCCCGTTGATGTAAGCCTATGTGGATGAGGTGAGGAAGCTGGAGGATCAATTTGATGGTATATAGGCGGAGAATGTCCCCCGAGTGGAGAATGACATCACTGACTACCTGTCGAAGTGCGCTTCCCTCAAACTACCTGTGGAACCAGGTACTTTTGTGCTTCGATTAACTCAACCATCCGTTGAACCATCAACAGAGGAAAACAAGCGGAGGAAATCAGGCCCCAGCAAGTACTTTCCCATCGAACTCCCTAGAGCCGCTGGCGAAGATGTTGCCGTGGACACTGAGCCTGCCGTGGGGCAACCGACTCTGGCAGGGCGTCAAGTCCTGGCCGTAGAGACTGCCATTCCCATGGCAGAGGAGATGCCTTTAGTCCTTGCCATCAAGCCCCAGGCTCCGGCATGGGCACAACATACCGTCCGATTCCTCCAAACAGGGGAGCTTCCTGAGGAGCAGGAAGAAGCGGAGAAAGTAGCCCGTCGGTCTGCCCTGTACCAGTTCATTGGCAACGTTCTATATAGAAAAAGACCAAATGGTGTGAAATTGAAGTGCATTCCCGGGGAGGAAGGACTGGAGCTGTTGGCGGAGATACATGGAGGCATATGTGGCTCCCACATAGGGTCGAGGGCCCTTGCCGGCAACACTTTTCGGCAAGGTTTCTTCTGGCCCACTGCCCTCCAGGATGCGACAACACTAGTAACCAGGTGTGAAGCGTGTCAATTCCATTCAAAGAAGCTTCATCATCTAGCTCAAGCCCTTCAAACAATCCCTCTCTCCTGGCCATTCTCGGTCTAGGGGCTCGACATACTGGGCCCCTTCCCCCATGTTGTCGGGGGCTTTGAGTACTTGTACGTTGCAATCGACAAGTTCACAAAGTGACCGGAGGTGGAAGCAGTGAGGAAGGTGACAACGCAGTCAGCCGTCAAATTCTTCAAGGGGCTAGTCAGTCGTTTTGGTGTGCCAAACAGGGTCATCACCGGCAACGGCACGCAGTTCACAAGCCACACCTTCATGCAACACATTGAGGACCTCGATAGCAAGGTCTGTTTCGCTTCCGTGGCACACCCACGGAGCAACGGCCAAGCAGAGAGGGCAAATGCTGAAGTACTGCGAGGCCTGGGGACAGAGACTTTTGACAGACTGCACAAGAGCGGAAGGCACTGGATTGATCAGTTGCTAGTGGTTCTTTTGTCGATCGGAATGACGCCGAATCGAGCCACTGGCCAGACGCCCTTTGCCCTGGTATACGGGGCAGAAGCTTCTCCCCACGGAACTCATATATGGGTCACCTCAAGTTCTCGCTTATGATGAGCTTGAGCAAGAGCGATTGCGGCAAGATGACGTGACGCTCCTCGAGGAAGATCGTCTTCGGGCGGCTATGAGAGCAGCACGCTACCAGCAAGCCTTGCACCGCTACCATAGCCGCAAGGTTAATGCCCGAAGCTTTGTGGAAGGCGACCTTGTTCTTCGGCGCGTTCAGTTGGCCAAGAATTCCAACAAGTTGCCACCAAAGAGGGAAGGCCCTTATCGGGTAATACGAGTCACCAGGCCCGGCGCAGTCCGCCTGGAGACCAAAGATGCCATTCCAGTGAGCAACTCCTGGAACATTAAGCATCTTCCAAGTTTTACACATGAGGCGCGGATGCCGGGCCCCCTAGCAAGCCACCTTTTGTACAAGCCTTGCCGACAAGGCATGTAGCCCTCTGTATAAAGCCAGGCTCAGACCCTGAGCATAAATAAACGAAGCGCTGGCACCCTAAGTTATAGCATGCATGCTAGGTTGAGTCTCTCCCTCGGTTAGGGTTGATAGTGCTTAGCGGCGACTAACCCCTAGCATAGAGGTTGAGTCTGTGTCTCTCTATTCCTTTCCGTCCTCTTTGGTTCGCAAGGTACATGGGCATTTCTGCTGAGCTATATGGAAGAAAGAGAACGAGCCGACGCTCCGGCCCCGGCAAGCCAAGGTTGCCGGGGGCCAAAGACACAAGGGTACACCCACGGCAAGCCAAAGTTGCCGGGGGCTGCAGATTCAGATTTAAATGTTGGGCTAATTTCCGGCCCGGTGTGTCTTTCAGCCTATTGACGGCCCATAAATCTGATGGGCCATTTGTAGTCGGACCTGAGTTTCAGCATTTTAGCAGCCCATTTAAGTGTTGGGCCAATTTCTGGCCCGGTGTCACTTTCAGCCTGTTGACGGCCCATAAATCAGTTGGGCCATTGGTAGTCGGACATGAGTTTTGGCCTTTTAGCGACCCATTTAAGTGTTGGGCCAATTCCCGGCCCTGTGTTCCTTTCGACCTGTTAACAGACCATAAATGAGTTGGGCCATTTGTAGTCGGACCTTAGTTTTGGCCTTTTAACGGCCCATGCCCTTCATGGTCCAATACCAGCCTGGTTTCTCTTTCGGCCTGCTAAAGGCCCATAACACAGTTGGGCCATTTACAATACGACCTGACTTTCGGCCTCTTAGCGGCCCATGCTCTTCATGGTCCAGTACAAGCCCGCTGTCTCTTTCGGCCTGCTAAAGGCGTACAGTATAGTTGGGCCATATGTAGCCCAAACTTAGTAACGACCTTTTAACGGCCCGTGAAATAAATTGGGGCCACCTGTTGCCCGCTTTGATATCGGCCTATTAACCACCTGGGAGGTAAGAGGGCCGACCATTAACTTTCGGCCTAGTAACGGCCCATTAATTTAATGGGCCCACTAAAGTTCGTACATGTCTTTAGGCCAAATTAGATAATTTGAGCCCATTACGAGGAGCAATTATGCATAGGGCCAAAACCGATCAAGCAAAGGTACGGCATACAGGGAATAACATTGCACATCCAGCATATATTACAGGAAATTACATCCACTGAGCAATCAAAGATTGATGCCAGTGCAAATAAATGAGCAGAACCTAACCATCTACAACGTCACATTCTACAACCTCAGCACAGATGACGCCCATAAGCATGTGGGCAAGTTCTTGCTGCTTTGCTACACTGTCTCTAAAAACATTGATCAGTTGTTGTGTTGCACAACTTTGCACCTCTGATTCATCCACCATTTCCATCATTGCTTCAGCCATTAATTGGTTCATAAACATACATTCATTCCGTTGCATTCGAGACAGAGGATACTGAACAGATTCAGATGGCGATTTTGGCAGGCTTGTATTATTGATAGCGGAGAGTGTCTCGACCACTACATCATAACATAAATTAGGAGGGAACCAAACAGATTAATCATGAGTTATTGCCATATTACCTGGCTTAGATTTACTGGAAAGAAACAATGGGGCTGCCTTGCTGTTTTCAGAGTTTGTATTCTTATCTTCAGCAGCCTGCACAAAATTAACACACTAGCATTGCAATCATTGGCCAAGTCAGATAATAGGAAAGCAACATTGACACAACGAATGTTTGGGCAACTAGCCTACACCAAATTAACACAATATGGCACAGCTATCATCAACCAGGTAAGGTAGTACGAAAGCAACATTGACACAATGAATGAATGGGCAACCAGAGAAGCACTACAATTTAGTAATGTGCGTGATATGAGATAGTACATTCATGCAGCTCAATATGCAAAACTACCAGGCAGTTTTCCTTACAAAAATCAACATTGGCGCCTTTAACATTTTGCTACAATTAATTTTAGATAAGATAAAGGCTAGATTCACACCGATTAACAAAATACATGTTGATGTAAAAATATAGTGATATACAACAGGTACTTACATCAGCATTGGAGCACAGAGAATTCCCGCAAGATATTTTCTTCGAATACGATCCCAATGGAGGAAGTCTTCTATCATTTAACTTTATTTTCTAAAAGAGAGATGGGTAAGAAACATGTAGAAAATATGATCAGAATGCTATAAAATTTCATGATGCGAGGATACACACACGCTTCTTAGAATGGAGTTGACATTCTTTTGCTGGACTGGAGTGGACTAGTTCTTTGGCCACTGGAATCTGCTTATTATTAGTGGGAGTTGGGTTTCTCTGTGATGGAGCAGTATCTATGAAAAATGGAGTTGGTTTATTATCTCCCGGCGTTTGGATCTTTTGCAAAGACCTGGTTTGTAACCCTTCAGATTCTAACATAGCCGTCTTCCCCTTGCATGCCTTATATAGAAGAATGGTGATTCAGTTATAAAACATGCTACAGCAGAGATGGAATAGGTACTGAAGAATAGAAAGGCATGACATATTGACATGTATTCCCTCCATCTGGAAATAAATGGATGGGTCTAGGCGTATTTCAGTTCTAGATACATCCAGTTTTATCCATTTCTGCGACATTTAATCCGAACGGAGGGAGTATGATGTAAGAGCTAGGGATACGACAGGACAACACAGTAAAAAAACACTAAAAAACCCACTGTAGAACCAAAGTATTCAAACCCACTGATATGAGATAGTACACTCATGCAGCTCAGGATGCAAAACTACCAAGAAGTTTTCCTTACAAAAATCAACATTGTGGTCTTTAATCATACATTTTGCTACAACTAAATTTAGATCAGATAAAGGTTGGATTCACGCCGATTAACAAAATACATGCTAATGTAAAAATATAGTGATATACAACAGGTACTTACATCTACATTGGAGCACAGACAATTCCTGCAAGAATCTTTCCTCATAAACGATACCATTGCAGAAATTCTTCTATCTGTTAAGCTTATTTTCTAAAAGAGAGATGGGTAAGAAACATGTAGAAAATATGATCATCATGCTATAAAATTTCATGATGCAAGGATACACACACGCTTCTTAGAATTGAGTTGACATATTTTTGCTGGACTGGAGCAGACTAGTTCTTTGGCCTTTGGAATCTGCTTATTATCAATAGGAGTTGGGTTTCTCTGTGCTGGAGCAGTATCCATAAAAACTGGAGTTGGTTTATTATCTCCCGGCATTTGGATCTTTTGCAAAGGCCTTGTTTGTAACTCTTAAGATTCTAACATAGTCGTCTTCCCCTTGCAGGCCTTGTATAGAAGAATGGTGCTTTAATTATAAAACATGCGACAACAGAGAGATGGAATAGGTACTGAAGAATAGAAAGGCATGACATATTGACATGTATTCCCTCCATCCGGAACAAAATAGATGGTTCTAGGCGTATTTCAGTTCTAGATACATCCTTTTTATCCGTTTCGGCAACATGTAATCCGGACGGAGGGAGTATGGTGTAAGAGCTAGGGATACGACAGGACAACATAGCAAAAAAACACTAGTTGAATGTAAAACTATATGCTAGCGGAATACGTACAGAAATAACTAAGGCAACATACACGTGTATGATTGGGAAAATAAGATGGCATTGCAATAGAGCACTAGAACAACACTTCAATGTAAGAAAAACATGGTATGGCAGACAGATGAAGTACATACTGATGAATAACAATGCATAAGATATTCAGAAGCATGATGTCCAAATTAAGCAGATGGCATTGCGATAGTGTAGAATGACAGTACTTGAATTTGAAAACATGTTATCATGAATGGAATAGGTACTGGAAAACATGAAGGCATGACATATTTACATGCATGATCAGCATGCTAAGCACATGGCATTGCAACAGAGTAGATGCACTCCAGGACATTATATGCATGGTGTACCCATATCACAGGCCAAGTTAGAGCAAGGACCTTGTGGGGTGAAGAGGATTCATCATCTTTCTACAAGTCTTCTGAAGAACTGCCTTTACATGTTCCATCATATTGGGTATCATTGACATCAAGTTTATTGGTGGTTCTTGTGGATATATCAGTGTGTGCAATTATATCTGACATGCATGGAAGACAACTAGTAGTTAGATTTATGTAATGAGTGCCTGTAGGAGACGACATAAATAGTAGGACTGGGGTTAACTAGCAGCAACAGGTCTCATAAACTAAAGGGAGAACACAGATGAAAGCTACAGAATATGTATTGTTTGTACTCGAGATTAACTAGATGTCACATAAAAGTATTAAAGAACAACATAGGTAATACTAGAAGTGGTATAATACTATAATCACCAGCCTGTGGGATAGCTTTGGCTAATGGATGATAACTATGGTATCTTAGCTGAACTATGGAACAACGTGAACTCCTGAACAAGACCCATAAGAGATCAGCATGAATATACAGTGAAATGTGATGATCTATTTTCCATGCTTAGATGAATAACAAAGCCATAAATGTTGCACACAAGTAAGATGAGGGTACAACCTATCTGGCTGCCATCCATAGGAGTGAGCATCTTGTGCTGACTTGTCGATGGCCCTGCAGTTGTTGTGGTTGTCCATGTCGGGCATGCGCATTTGATGCAGGGAACTGTTGAGTGGGGACTATAGCTCCGTTCTGGTGTATGCTTCCCTTGTTGGAGCAGATGCGGTGAGTCAGAAGATGCTGTGTCTGAAGATGCAGATAACACATAATGTTAAGAATGACATATCTCTTTGATCTGAAGAAATACACTAAGAGATCAACAGCAAAGTACGAGAGTGGTCACATGTCTGTTGACTGAAGACTAAATTGGGGTCTCACGATTTTATTTTATTTTGGTACTGTCCGATCTACGCTGGATGGCTTGATGGCCGTGTTGTGCCTCCCGGCTGACACTATATGGAATCTTCCCCGAAGAGGCAGCGACCAATGGCAGAGCAGCGTGCCTCCGCCGCCCGTGGCCCCGGCCAAAACCTCGCTCCCCGCCCCACCGCACTGCCGGGATTGCGCCGCCCCCGGGCCAATCCACAAAGACTCCCCGTCATCCAGATCCGGTGGCGGCAGTACCTTCAACCCACGCAACTATAAAAGATAGCCATCTAAGCACTACTTCCGCGGCGAACTTGCGGCCCCGCACCCTTATGTTAGACACCAGCCAACCAGTAGCCTAGGAGCTCCGCCGCCTCGAGGGGTGCTGCTTGACATTGGGAATGGATTGGCCCAGAATAAAAATTTAGACAACTAACGCCTAAATAAAGTGATTTGAGATGAGGGTGCGACCTATCTGGCGGCATGGTGAAGTAGGTAGGTCCAGCTACCGAGTCCGTGAGGCCGGCGTGGTTATGGTGGCGACCGGCGGCAGGGAAAGAGCGATGTCACGACGGTCGACGGCTACGCGGAAGCAACGTGAGGACTCTGGACGGATCCGAAGTTGGAGCCGCTCCGACGCCGTGAACAACGGCGGGGGTGAATCGGCTCCGGTACGGTTCACGTGACCGTCATCGAGGCAGCACCAGCAGCACGGAGTAAGAGGCACACGGCACACTGCACGACGGCAAATGGACAACGTCTCCTGCATTAGGGAGGATGGCGGCTATAAAATTGGTGCGGTGGGGGCGCCATGGAGGTGGGGCTGACGTTTCGCGGCTCGGGAGAAGGGAGCTTCCCGGGGAGAAGGTGATTTGGCGCCCACGAGGT